>NW_004955580.1:146991-156901 GCF_000276665.1 Chinchilla lanigera
TGAGACTTTCCTAAGTGGTTTTTATATTTTACTTTATCTTAAGAACACTGGTAAATTTTGTGTCCCCTTTTTTCATGTAACTTTCAGCTTGGTTATTTCCAAGCACTCTACCATCTCCTCAGACCTTGATATCCATTTCTGGTTAACATCTCCTGGGCATTCTGGGTCAATTCCAATGACCCCACATCAATCCTAGCCCCATCCTCATCTATCAGCTGTAGAGCAGTCTCTAAGGTATCACTGTCATAGGACTGAGAATCAGCTTCTTGAATCAATTCCTTCTCCACATCTAGGTCCATGATACAGCCCGACAGCACACTCAAGCACCCAGATAAGCCATTCAGAATTCTCTGGAAAGGCAAAATCATACACTCAACCCCAAATTAGCACTGATCTGGGTCTCTTCCATAGTCCAGTATGAAGATCTTTCCAAAGGACCTTGCCTAGCTTTTTCCTTTTACCAGATTGAATTGTATTTCTGCTGCTGTAGTCCCATCCTTGGTAGGATTTTAAAAGTTAATAGTATATGCTGCCAAATGAAGTCTATTATGAGGTGTAAATTTTATAGGGAAGGATTCTCCCTTATGCTTTTGTAATCGAATTTTGAGCATATGGTGAGCATGTTCAAAAATTCCTTGACCTTAAAGGTTATAAGGAATCCTGATAGTAAGGGAAATATGAAAAGTTCTACAAAATGTTTGGAAAACAGCACTCATATAAGCTGGGCCACTGTCAATTTTAAGTGTCCATAGGCAGCCAAGGGTACTAAAGGCATCCAAACAGTGATCACTGACATGTTTAGCAGCTTCACCAATACAGGCAGAAGCAAAACTAAATCCTGAGGAAGTGTCTACTGAAACGTGGACCCAGCATAAGGAGCCAAACTCAAGAATGCTATTGACATCCATTTCCCAGAGATGATTGGGGTATAATTCTTGGGCATTAACTCCTATAGAGGGTGAGGGAAAATATATTATGCATGAAGAACATTGTTTAACAATTTGTTGAGCCTGTTCCTGTGTTAAAAGGAACTGTTTGCATAAGGAAGAAGCATTTTGATGAAAGGTGGCAGGGGAAACAGAAACCTGTTGAATAGCATCTGAGGGAGCAACTGTGACAGTAGCTAGCAATCTATCTATTGCAGGATTTTCCTCAATGAGAGATCCTGGCAATTGAGAATGAGAACCTAAATGGCCAATAAAACAGGGGACATAACATGACTAAATAGCAAATTGGAGAGTGTGAAACAAATGAAAAAGATCTTTCTGGTTAGTGTGAATAGTGGTAGTTTCAATGTGAAACATCACACTGCAAACATAAACTCTGTCTGAAAAAAAGATTAATTGGAGTGGATAAATGATCTTGCAAGGCCCATATAATAGTTTGCAATTCCATCTTTTGTGCAGAAGAAAAACCTGTATCCTGTATTCAGGAAGAGGTGGCTATAACATAACCTCCCTTGCCCAACGAAGAGCCATCTGTGAAAACAGACACCTCTGGCTATGAGAATTTAGCTTATTTTTCAAGGGAAGACAAAGGATGTGAGAGAAGTACATTGAATTAATTTATCTGAAAGATAATGACAATCAATAACACCAAGGATGTTAGCTAATGTGGTTTGCCAAGAGGATGAGAATTGCCATAACCACTGTTGTTGAACTGAAGAAAAGGGAACAATAATGTTTTGCACCTCACGTCCAAAATGCTTAAAAGCACATGTCTGCCCACATATGATCAGTCCTGCCACAGCATCATAGAAGGGTATAATGGTTTTATGTGGAGTACATGGCATATGTAGCCATAGTAGAGAGTCCTGAGACTGCCAAAGGACCCCAATGGTCATATATTGAGTTGAGAAAATCATTAAAACCACTGGCAAAGATGGGTCAACTTTAGAGGGCTGAGCAGTAGAGAAAGCCAAATTAACTTTATCCAAGGCAGTTTTAGCCTCTGAAATAAGTGCTCTTGGAGAGGTGGAGGCCAGATCCCAGCTGAGAATATTGAAGCAAGGAGCTAATTCATGAGTTGTTAGCTTAAGAGCTGAGCAGAGCCAATTAATATTACCAAGTAGAGTCTGAAATCAGTTACGGCTGCAAGATGATTAACCTGGATCTGAAAAGCTTGGGGCACAGTAAGTCTCTAGTGGAAAAGGTGACCCGAATATGAAAATGATGCCATGGTTTGCACCTTTTTGGGGACCACCACTAGGCCTGCATTAAAAAGGGCATTATCTAATTAGATAAATATTTGATGTAAAGTGGATGAGGATTCATGTGATAGAAGAATATCATCCTTGTAATGGATAAGATAAGCAGATGGATAAACCTGACAGACTGATGAAAGGGCTGCAGCCACAAACTCTTCACATAGGGTCAGACTATTTGCCATTCCTTGTGGCAGACAACACCACTGGAAGCAGCACATAGGGGCCTGATGATTAATAGAGGGTAAACTAAAGGCAAAATGTCTTTTATCTTGAGAATGAAGGGGGATAGTAAAAAAAAAAAAAAAAAAAAAAAAACAGTTTTTTAAAGCAATCAACATGAGGGATAGCTATAGGACTGGGTGCTTCAATCTTGAAGTGCTCCCATAGATTCCATGGCATGATTAACAGACCACAAATCCTGTAGTAATCTCCACCTTCCTGATTTCTTTTTCTTACAAAAATTGGCATATTCCAAGGGCTACTGGAGGAGTCTAAGTGCCCCACCATCATCTGTTCATTAACCAGTGTATGAGCTGCTGTAAGCTTCTGCTTAGTGAGGTGCCATTGATCAACCCAAATAGGGTCATCAGACATCCAAATTATCTTTGACACGATCTGTAGGGTCAGAGAAGAGATCAAGGTCCCCCCTGAAAATGTGAAAGTGAGTAGCCTATACCAAAATGGTCCTTTTTAGGAATAACTGAAAGAGGTTCTTTCTTTCCTTGATTGTTTTTAACCAAGTTCTTGAGTGGGAAGGAAACCTTCTTGCAACACATGTCACCAAAGAGTTAAGACTAAGCAAAAATGCCTCCATATCCTGTAATACATCACAAACCCATAGATTGATTGGTACATGGGGGAGGACATAAGGTGAAAAGTGTCCAGAATGGCCTTCTGCATCCCTCCAAATTAACAATTTAGCACTTCTACTAGGATGAGAAATACTGCCCACCCCCTGTAGATCTGTAGTTGCCACATTCAGAGGCCATGCTGTAGGCCAATGGTGTTGAGCAATAACTGAAAAATCCACACCTGTATCTAAAAGCTTTTTAAATATTGTTCCTTGAATAATCAATTCCACCTCAGGATGATCTTGTTTAATCCATTAAGCCAAATACATATCAGAGAATCCACAACACTTGGATCTCCTTTCCTTATTTATAGATTTTGTAGGGAATTCGTCAGTCTCTGTGTACCCTGGGGAGGAACAGTAGGGGATATGAGGGAAAAAAAAGACAAGAGACCAAGAGCTGGGTCAGGTGGAAGTGATCTCTTGCCTGATTGGCAAGAGAACCCCCACAACAACAGTAGAGGCAATTATTTATACTCTTGCAAAGTTAGTATCATGAGAGGCAAGGTTGCCTAGTGGCTAATGACTGTATTGTCCAGGCAGGATGCTTTTCTCAAGACTGAGGTAGCTTGACTGCTTAAGGCACTCTGGTTCCATCCTGCCTTCACATATATGACCAATTTCCAGCTTCCACCACTCCCAACATCTCCTTTCTCTGTTTTGTAAATGATGAGTGTTTACTTGAAGCTAGAAGTAAACTTGAAGCTGTGCTTGGAGAATATAGTCCAAAATTCATAACAGTGGTCAGTTACCAGTGTAGCTGGCAAATGTCAGAAGTTGTTGGTGGTTTGAAACTTTTGCAGCTAACCAATTACTATGGCACTGCTTTTTATACATCTTTTGGTTATACTTTTCTGCTGGATGTTTAAAATCAAGTTAAAGTGAGACCTGTATTAATAAAATTTGACTTTTTGTTATCTATCAAGGTCAGTTTAATCTCCTCAAGAAATCACCTTGGAGCCAAGTACAGTACCTCTTAGATCTTCTGACAGTGTCAGCCATCTGGATGAGTCATGTCCATTGCTTGACCAAGTTGCTTTCTATGAAAGCTTGAGAGATTTTTTTCTCTCCTGATGACTCTCTTTAAGCACACTATACAACATGAATCATGTTCCTCTGTGGCCCCATAATCTCCTTGATCAGAAAATCAGGTACTCAACTGAGTCATAGGATGTTGCAACAGAGATTCTCTTATGTCCTGAGTCCTCATTGATCTCTGAGGGGTAGGGCCAAAATATTGACTATTCTCTTAGGCTAATCTATCTCTCTAATTTTTGGTCTCCAAATCTCAGTTGTAAAACATCAAGCAGAGAAGATTAATGACATTACATTATAATGGAGGCAGTAAACTTAATATTACTATCTTATCTGAATAGCAAACACCTTAGAACTATAAAACTGGAACCATTATTTTCTAACAATGATGGATATCCTAATATTTAAATCTTTATAGAATATTAAAAGATAACAGTTACATATTTTTACATGGAAATTTAGAAATCAAAACTATATATAACATTGCTACATGACAATCATGATGACATTTTGTAACATACCTAATTTTTCATTTTGACATAACATAGCACTTTTAACCAATCATCTCTATCTAATACATAAGAAGGTTTTACTTAATTTGTTGCCCTTTAATGGGATATACACCACAAGTTTTCTGTTAGAGGTAGAGGTCTGAATCTGAAGGAAAGTCTTATCACAATAACCAATCCTTGTTTTACATTTTGGAAGACCTAGACATCAGAAATCATGAATATATTTAATACATCATCAGATTAACACTAATGAATTACCATACACATGTGAAAACCTTTGTTTCTTAATTTAGTTTTGTATCACGAGCATCTTTTATGACAAAACCTTATTGTAATTTTTCCTAGAAGACTACCTTTTGACTAAATGACCAAATTATTGGGATGTCTCCCAAGAGACTATGGAGATCATTGGGGGCTCCTTATTAATGATCAAAGGTTGGCCACTTCTCTGTTCACCAACTGGAGTCCTGTCCAACAATTTTTCCCCACTCTAAGGAATTTTTGTTAATTTTCTTAAATTTTATGATGAGCTATGAGAAAGCCAATTTTGATATCACTTAGACCGCTGATAACTCAGTTGAAAGCATGCTTTTAAGTCTATAACACAAATTGTATTATGAACAAATGATAAAAGAAAAATTGTTCAGCTCAAATTAAAGGGGAACAGCTTTTCATGGAATGACAAATAGACAAATAACAAGTGCACAGAACAAACATCTTTACAAGATCAGAGTGCACTCAAATGCACTTTTGACCAAATTAAATTATAGTAACTCTATTATAATTTTAGAAATTTATAATTATAAATAAATTAGTCAGATTTTGTTGTTGATTAGCAGAGATCTCTATTCAGAAAAATTTGGAAGGAATAGAATCTTTTATCTATAATTGATATGTATTATTTATATTTTATTCTGTCTTATGACTGGTAACTTTTAGCTCAGTTACCTCTATATACTGTATCACCTATTTAGACCTTAGATTTCCATTTTGTCAGTTTCTTCAATAGGCCCCAGGTCGATTCTAGACTCATCATTATCTATTGGCTATAGAGTGGTCTCTGAGGCATCACCGTCACAGGACTGCACACCAGCTCCCCAAAAGGTAGATCCAACTTCTTCTCCAGATCTGAGTTTATGACACTGCCAGATAGTATGCTCTAGCAAAACATAAACATATCCTGGACCCCAAGTTAGCTTTTTTTGCTTTACCTGACTGAATTGTCTTTCTGCTGCTGTACTTCCATCTTTTGTAAAATTTTAAAAATTTAGTAGTATATGTTGCCAAGTGAGGTGGGGGAATGATTTCCCCTTTTGTTTTTGTAATTTAACTTTGATCATACGATGAGAAACCTATATTCTATATTTTGGAGGAGGAAGCCATCATATAGCCTCCCTTAACCTAAGATGACCCACCTGTGAAAACATAAGCAAATTGAATTAACTTGTCTGAAGGATAATGACAATTTATAACATCAGAAAAATTAGTCCAAAATCTAGATGGAGCCAGTTAATATTATAAAATAAAATCTGAAAATCATTTTAGGTTGATCTCAACAGGTTAGGGTAAATTGTGTTTGTTGGATAAGTTGACCCAAATATGAAGAAGTTATCATAGTTTGTACCTCTTTGGAGGCCAACACCAGGCCACCATTATTTAAATAGGATGTCAAAATCAAGTGACTGTTTAAATCCCACTACTTTTAGATTGTACTCCAAACTTTTATATCTATTTACAAAATACTAAAGCTTTTGTATACCAGTTTAATTTAAGACTGTAAAACAGGCTATCAAACTTACCAGGAATCAAGAGAACTTTAAGTATTTATTTTAAATATCCCCATTATTGTAAATCTTAGGAAATATGTTTTTTTTTAACTAAAGGCAAACTCTTTTTTATCTTGAGGATGGAAACAACCTTTTAAATTAATCACCTTAAGGGGAAAATGTAAAAGCTTCTCTTTTAGGTCAATTGTAATGGAGAAAGAGAGAACTGCTCTATTCCCTGTGAGGCTTTATTCTCTATTGTCCCGGCCCGCGGGTATAGCCAACTAGGACCCTAGAGGGGGAGTGGGGATTATAAAGGGACAAGAGACACGAAGAATGGAGACAAGACAGTGCTCTGATCAAGTCTCATTTATTGGCGGGGAGTACTGCGCATATATACGGCAGGGAGAAACACGGAAGTTCTAAGGCGGGAATAACCAAATAACCCGACAAAGGCAGGAATAGCTAGGCAACGGTAGGCAGTCCTGACTTAAAGGGAAAGGCACGTAAGACGGCTACTAATATACAATGGAGATCAGTCATGGTCTCCTACACTCTATTGAGTGGCCTTCTGCGTCCCTCCAGGTTAGCAGCTTAGCACTTCTGTTACTGTGGACCTGTAGCTGCCATACCTCGAGGCCATCTGCAGTTGTATCTAAAAGCCCTTTAAAATGTTTTTTCTTTTAACTAATAAATTTTATCTTTGAACCCAATAAATATCAAAAGACCCAAATCCTTGGATCCTTCTTCTAAAATTTTATTTATAATTTTTTAAAAATTTGTTAAGGAAAGAATGATGAATTGAGCAATATGACAGTCTGGAGTGGTTTGAACAAAGTTTTGTTCCTGACTTTAGCTTCAGCCTCTGCTCCATTGCCTTGAGTCTTGGCAAGCTGCTAGCAGCAACTCCATTGTCTTAGTACTGGGAATGGGCTCCCTTGCCCACATTCCCCTTCCCTAAGCCAATGGCAACCGGCGGGCCATGCAGTGGAGGCCGTAGTTGCCACTGCTCTGGGCTCCCATTCTGGCCACTGGGTGTCCCATTTTTGTACAGATTTCAAGTGCAGGCACTGTTTTGAGCCAAATGAATTTCCAGTGCAAATAGCACATATGTCAGTGGTTGATGATATGCACCAACCACCACAGCTAGACCAGGTTCACAGACACACAGGTGGCTGAGAAATCCCAGTTGGGTCTGTCTAGGACCTGAGCACAGGGCTCTCCCTGAAACCGGTTAGTGCCCCTCCCCCTGGTGGCACCACCACACTGCTAGGAACTAGCTGAGTGTAATTTAAAAGAAATTTTCCCTTTTTCATCTGATTGAGCAAAGCTAGAGGATTCAAGCTCTATCAGCAGTGCCACTATTCCACTGTTACAGCAAAAATTTGGGCTGTATTCTGCAAGAGACCAAAGAGAACAGACAAAGTTTTAATTTAGACCGGTCACCTCTCATCCCGACTTGCAAGTCAGGGAAGTGGGCCGTGGACCTGTCTTTGTTCCCAGGTTATATACATTTTTGGTTTCCATGGTAACAGAAAGAAATGTTGTAGCCCTGGCCACGTGTTGTCTTCCTTGTGCCATGTAACCAGGTCAGGCTCCGGTCATGAACCCAACCACAATGATATATACTTTCTGTACTCTGCTCTATATGTTCCCTTTTAGATAACCATACATTTCCTTCATGGTTACAATGTTTATCTCGGGCCAGGGAAGGGATGAAACAACCCAGGCAGGGTCATAGGTGGTTATCTGGGCCCTGGTGTTCTTTGTCTTTGGAGAAGCATTCTAGGGCTAAGTCAGGACTGCAAAGTTAACTCTTTACAACCCTCTGGGATGTTTCTCAAGACACATTTTGGGGCTTGCATTAAGACTAGAATTATTCTATCTTAAAATGATATGCTCAGAGTCATTGTCCCCTACACCACCCTCTTTGTCTCACTTGGGCTCAGGATTTGACTTCAAAGTACAGTTATCAGCTGAATCTTTTTTGGTTGTAAAATCCCTTCTCACCACAGTCCAGAAAAGAAAAGGTAAATACAGGAATCAAGAAAGCAACAAACATTTTCATATACATCGATAAACATCTGTGGTTCTTGAAACTCTGCGTGGTCCACCTTTAACTACTAGTAATTCAATATGCATTTCTCTTTTTAGCTTCTCTTAAGCTTATTTCTCTCTTTAAGCTTGTTTATCTCTCTGGCCCTAGTGAACCCATTTCTGGCCCTAATGAACCCATTTCCAGCCTTAATGGGCTTTCATCCCCACGCTTTACACGTGATGTGCCAGTACCATGCACTCCAGTGCTGAATACTGGCTCTCACCAATTCACTTCCCTACCCTGTTGCACGCACTACAGAAGCATACCCACTGCCCACTTATTCTCTCTCACTGGGTGTCCAGTTCATGCACCAAATGTAAGGAACTCACCAGTCTCTCAGTGTACCCTGGGGGGGAACAGCAGTGGGTATGAGGAAAAAATAGACAAGAGAAAAGAGCTGGGTCAGGTGGAGGTGCCCTTTTGCCGATAGACAAGAGGACTCCCACAACAACAGTAGGGACATTTATTTACACTCTTGCAAAGTTACTATCATGACAGTCAAGGTTACCTAGCAACTAAAGACTGTATTGTCCAGGAAAGATGCTTTTCTCAAGACTGAGGTAGCTTGACTGCTTGAGGCACTCTGACTCTGTCCTGCTCTCACACATATGACCAATTTCCAGTTTCAGCCACTCACATATGACCAATTTCCAGTTTGCAATTTTTTTCAAAGGGAGAATGACCAATTGAGCAATATAAGAATCTAGTGTGACTTGAATAGTGTGTTCAGTAACTTGAACCATAGCCTTGATTTCCCTAGTATAGTCAGCCCTGATGATACCAGGCAATACCTGGAGACATTTTAAAGTAAGACTGCTATGGCCTAGTAGAAGACCCACTGTTCCATGAAGCAAAGGTCCACAGACTCCAGTAGGAATAACTTGGGGCCCCATTTCAGGAGCTAGTAAAAATCTGGAGAAGGGACTGAAGTCCAAACCTCCACTGTCTTTTGTCGCTTGCCAGAGGTAAGAAATGTGTTTGGTATTGGAGGATAGGGCTGGGGAGGAATTAGGGTAAGTGCCCCCACTGTTTGGTGGGGCTGGGACAGGCCCCCCTGGAAGTTTTCTGAAATGGATCGGCCTTTCACATCAGTTTTAGATCTACACTCATTTGCCCAATGACATCCTCATATATACTTTGTACAGACACCAGATTTTGTTAGAGGAACAGATAATGGCTGTGCTGCCCTCACAGGTGCACCAGAGCAACTTCAGGCAAAATGTCCCCTGCCTCCACAGCTAAAACAAGTAACCTTGTTCTCTCTCCCTTCTCTAGGCTGTGGATGAACAACCTGAGTGATAGCTGCTGCCAAAGCAGCTCTGCACATATGAGGGGCCAGTGTCTGCACAAATCCTAATTTCAGCCAGTGTAGCCTGCTTTTTGTGGGTTCTTAAAGCCTCTTTACACGATTTATTTGCTTTTTTTTTTTTTTTTTTTTTTTTT
>NW_004955580.1:157001-164350 GCF_000276665.1 Chinchilla lanigera
CTTGCCAGGCAGGCACTTTGCCGCTGAGCTACATCCCCAGCCCCCTTATTTGCATTTTTAAAGGCCAGCTATTGAACTATTAACTTGCTAGCCTCTGTATCACTTGTGATCTTCCCACTAGCTTGCAGTAAGTGTGCTGCAAAATCTTGAGAAGGTTCATCAGAACCCTGATGAATGGAAGTCAAATCAAGTTATGTCTCCCGCTTTGAAGGAAGTTCCCTCCAAGCCCTTGTGGCAACTATTTAAATTTGTTCATATACTTGTAATTCAAAAGTAAGTTGAATATTTGTGGCAGCAAAGGCACCTTCTCTGGTTAACATGTCTTTTGTAATGGCTATGTTGTGAGTGGCATTGCAAGTGGCCTGATCAGAACACAGTTCAAAAAAATTTCCTTTCCACAATAAATAATCCCCAGTACTTAAACACGCTAGTTATTCCTTTCCAATTATTTGGGGCCATAATCTATGATCCTACAAATTCTATTAAACCTAAGGTAAAAGGGGCCATAGGGTCATAGGTATTGACAGCTTGTTTTAATTATTTCAAGGTCTTAAAAGGTACAGCTTCACGAAGATGTATAACTTGTCCCAGATTATTGGGAACTTGAACTTCAGTAACAGTGTGGACATGCTGAAAACCGTCCATGGACTCCCTCACCTATTTGGCTTCTTTTAGCACAAATTGTAAGGGAGAGCAAGAAAATGGCTCTACTCTGAGAGGCAGAAATTCCAATCTTCAGCAAATTTTTCTGAGCTGAAAAGACAGGAATTTCCACTTATAGTTCAGTTAAGGTTATCAGGGTGGCTATTATTCTGCCATCTTTTTCCCCACTGAGGACTTGAATTTAAAATAGTGCCCTGAGCCAATCCTTTGTGATCATCCCAACAAACTTACAACCATTGAAGCACTCCCTAATGCAAATCCACATAAGTAAAGTAAATACAGCAATCAAGAATACAACAAACATTTCTATATACATCTGTGGTTCTTGAGAATCTGTTTGCCCCATGTTTTACACCTGATGATATCAATATCAATACGCCTCTCAGATTAATATTGATGCTATCAATACACTTCTCCCCCTTTCGTGTGCACAATGAGAAGTGTCCCCTCACCCACTATTTCTCCTTACCTCGATCCCTGTTTGGGTGCCACATGCTTCAGCCTGTGTGGCTCTTGAAGTTCCCCGGGAAAAGGACAGTGAGAGAATGCAGAAATAAAGATAAGAGACAGAAAGACAGAAAGCTGACGTGAGGTGGAGCCCTCTCTCCAGATGGGAGGAAAGGAGCTGCTCAAACACTATAGTCCATTTATTTATACATTCGACAAGTTGGTGTCACGTGACACCCCCTTTGCCTACCAACCCATTGCTTGGATTGTCTTGGGGCTTGGTGTTCTCTGGACTGAAGCAGTTTGTTCATGTGGCTTGCCTCAGGAGCTCTTTGTTCTCTGGCCTTGCCTTGTTCCTGCACATGTGATCAATTTCCAGCTTCAGCATCTTCCTACAAGGAAACACTGCAACCTTACCAAAAAGTACTTCTGCAAAGACATCTTCCTAAGGACTATCTATCCAAACTTGGACTAACATTACCCATTATTAATCATTGTGGCCAAAGACATTTTTTTCAAAATATCTAAGATAATGCTCATTTTTACCTTTAAAAACTTCCCCTTGCCTCAATCTCCTTGAATGTGCTCATTTTTCTTTGGAAAAAATCTCTGATCTGTTTTTAGATTGACATGACCAACCAAATGACAAAATGCTGCCAATACTGTGTCTGTAAACACTGATGGGAGTAGGGCACTATTCCAAAACGGGCCCTATGTTGACTACAGGAAATGGAGTCAAGTGGCAACACTTCTGTGGAAGGCTACTGGGGAGCAAGTGGCATTAGGGTACAGAAAGACTAGGGACCGGGACCTTACTGTGGCCTAGAAAGAGGGAAGGATAAGGTAGGAATGGACAACACTGCTCTAAATGGGACCATTAAGGAAGACAGGATTGGAGAGGCTTAGACAGTTCCAGGGAGACAGGAGCCCTGGAAGCATCAGTCCTGGGCTCGATTAGTGCAACCACTGGGGAGAAGCTGCCACAGGGATGCCTACTGCTCTGAGTAGCAGCACTCTTATCTGAAAATGTAAGAAAACCCCTGCAGCATCAGGATCATTAGCAGTCGTATCTCACTGTGGCTGATGGAAGTCCAAAGGGAGTTAACAAAAGGAGTGTCTCATGGTGTGGGGAGGCTGCAAATCCACCCTTGGGGGCTGTTTAGAGACAAAGAAAGGCTCAAATCAAGCCACGGTGAAGGGATGGCAAAGGTACCCCTATGGCTCCATCCCACAACTGTGCATAAGCACTGGGGCTTGCACCACCCATGTAGGAAGCAGATGCTGCTTCCACAACAACCAGAGCAGGAAAGAGGTGGTACCGCCACCACTCAGTTGTAACCTATGGGTCCCCTGCTCTTTCCCTCCTGGGGCTTCATTCAGAGAACAGTGGGTACACCTCATTGGTGAATCCAAATTTACATGCCCTTACCCTAGCTCCAAGGAAACTAGGAGAGCCCAAACCTGACGTGTTACACACTCCTGTCATCAGAGGTGGACTTGGCTTCATAAGGTACCAACTACACAAAATAAAAATAATTTCGTGTCCACCAGGTTCACCTTAATGACTCAACAGCATCCCGCTGCCCTTAGCATGAAGTTACATCCTCCCCATCCCACAGGGCTCCAAACTGCCCTACCTTCTGCTCATTAATCCACTTTTCAGCACTTTAATGTGAAGCTCTCCTCCTTCTGAGGGCCAGGGTATATGTCACACCCTTGGCATTTTTAAAAAATTGAAGTGAGTATAGCAGAAAATGTGCCCCCACCCCATCAGTCCCTGTAGTTTCTTAGGAACAGCTGGTCACTGTGATGCATAGCTGGCCACTATGATGCATATTGTAAGAACCCATCAAAGATAACCAAGTACTCTGCTTACTGCTTACAATCCCATAAAAACCTCCTTCCCTGAGCTTTCAAGGCCTGATATTTTGGGAATGATCCCGATCAGTGACCATCAATGTAAACAAATCTGCCTCCAAGTCCTGGGTGTCCTTTCTGGGTGTCCTTTCTGGGTGTTTCTGTGGCTGTACCAAGAGATCATTAGCCATCCAATGTTTTGAATGCCTTTATAGGCAAACTGGAGCCCAATGTAAACAGTAAATCAAAACATAATCTTAGCCAATTGAAAAACACCAACTAACCCCAACTAGGGGCTTTCCACCCAATCATACCAAGAAGGCAGGTGCCTAACTGTAGCCAATCAAGTAGTTTCTTCATCATTTCCACATTTAACTTAAAAAGCTCACTGCTTATACTGCTAAAGCAAAGGTCTCTTAAAGCAAAGACCTCTCCCAGTTTTGAGTGCCGTCTTTTTCATTAACACTCAAAACTTGTTAAAATTGATTTAAGTTTTTAACGAACTGTGACTCTCTTCACATGCAGTCTTCACTCTTGGCCTCAATCTTTCCCCTTCAGAGAACACTGCCACAGCTTCTTTAGGGCCCTCCTTTACTGGCCTGCTCTCCTCTGCAAGAACACTCAGTTTGCAGGAAGAGATTATATATGGACATGTTTGTCAATCCTCTCAGAAGTGCCATGAATGCCTAGAAGTTTTCAGTTGCTCATTAAATTGTCACTGTCACGAAAGGGAGAGATTTTCACGTTTTAGAATAACCAAAAAAGCCACTGTTTGTTGCATAAACCTAGTCACTCTAATACTTGCTTTCTTACCAAGTGTGCTATTGGACTTTCAGATGAACTGTTGTTTACTACTGCTGCACAACCCTATCACATACATTACTCAGCAGTCCTGAACCCCAGGCACATACCAGAAGTGTCTTCCCCCAACTAAGGAGACAAGCAGTATCACCCCTCAAGCACTTTCACAATCTCCAGCTCAAGACCATCCCAATTCAAAGATCAGTGAAATTTCAAAACTATCATCCACCTCTAAAATATTTTTAAGCCCTCAACAAGTCCTAGCCTCCCTGATGGAGCACTTACCCTCTCATTCTGGATGTCTCCCATGGGTGCTCAGCAGGGATGTTTTCCTGCCCTTTCATCCCAATCCTATCCCCAGATGACCCCTTCCCTGATTTTTCCACAGCAGAGGTAAAGATCAGTTGCAACACTTAATAAAATTTATTGAAGAAAAACATTAACAAAACATTGAAAAGAAGGGGATGTCACCACAGTCAGACCCCTTACAACCACTACAAGCCACAGGTGCTGCCCGCCCCAGGACTCCTGACAAGGTATCTCATCCGCCTCCCACGCTGGGGCTCTCCAGCCATGTTGTCCCTCCCTGAGGAGCCCAGACCTGCCTCTGGCCAGTACAATGGCCTCTGACAATACTCATTCACTTTAGGGAGTTCTCTATGGGGCTGAGCCACTGTGGAGTGGTTCCTACACAATGCCCAGCAAAAGTAATCCCAAGACATCAGAAAGCACAAGGAATGATCAACACACCACAGAAATTAAACAAATAACAACATGGGTAGAACATCAAAGCAAATTCCCGCCTTCTCCCTCCATCTCTGGTCCAAAGTTCTTCCTGTCCAAAGTTGTAGTCCCGAACATGGTCACAGTCACAGTCACAGTCAGTCACAGTGTGACTCCATCATCATCATCCATCCTTCCCTCCTCCTTCTGCAAGTGGGCTCAAGGTCTCTGGACAGGAACTGCTCAGATGAGAATACACACAACTCCATGAGGATAAGCCCAGATGTACTCGTAAAAAGTAGAGGTTGAGCTTGCTACGCTGGACAGGAACAGGCAGGGCCTTGGCTGGCACAGGAGGAAGCTCACAGCAGGTGCCCAGGCCTGTAGGTGGAAGGCTGGGTGGGCAGGGTGAGCCAGGACCTCTGCTCAGGGTTGACACACACCTCACAGCTTTGCCCAAGAACAGTGGCTAGTGTGATGGGTGTTTGCCTGCACCATAAGTCACTCGAGGCCCTAATAGATAGGAGTGGGCTTCCCGGGACACAAAGTGGTCTGCGTCAGGGACAGCAGCAATGAATGGAGGAGTGATGGGGCAGTCCCCTCTTCTGAGAGAGCCAGGCAGCTGGCACACTTAAGATGGCCTCTTTTCCATAGTGTACCCATGGTCACCTGAGTCATTTGGAAGGGGAGATGGTGGTGGCCAGAGTCCCTGGGGAGTGTAAAGATGCGGGAGTTTGGTTGAGGCTGGCCAGGCCTTTCCCTGGCTTCTGCTCCAGGTGCAGGGTCACGAGTGGCACTGGCCTCGCCCCCCCTGACCCAAGGGCCCTGCTGCCTGAGCAGAGAGGAGGCCCCTGGGCTTTCTGAGCCTATTCTCTTGAGGAGGACTTGGGGTAGCTCATCTCCCCAGCCCCATCTTCGTTTGCCAACTCCTCCAGGACAGCCTTGAGCCCGCTCAGCATGGGCTCCTCAACCTCCTCCTCTCCTGCCTGGGCAAGGCTCTCTGGCCCACAGCCAGACCCTCCTGGGCCTGACACAGAAGCAGTGCCCACCAGAGCTGAGGTGGCAGCCCCAGGGGCATCAGAGGGCCCTTCCTGGCCTAGGCCTTCAAGATCAACAGCACCTTCATCTTCCTGAGTGGTTGCTTTTGGGACATCATCGGTATCAGAAGCAGCCTCAGCAGCACACTCAGGATCAGCAGCCTCGCCGCTGGCCTCTTCCTGGGCTGGGGAGGCCTGCGACGCACATTCCAGGACAGGGGCAGACCCTGCAACCTCTCTGTGGGAAGGCCCAGCCTCGGCGGCCTCTCCTCCCAACTCTTCACCCCTGGCCAAGGCAGCCTCCCAGGCCTCGGTCTCGCGCACCAGCTGGAGCAGTGCCTGGAAGCCAGGGGGCCGCCTCTCCAGGCGCATCCTTCTCAGCTTTCTCTGCAGAGTCCAGTTTGGCCGGGCCCGCATCAGCACCTGCCGGGCTCGCATCTGGTCTGCAGTGGCTGGGTGGATGGCCCTCTTCTCCACAGCCGCCTGCAGGAGGCCTTCCAGGCGTATCACATAGGCTAAGAGAGTCTCTTGAGGCCACTGTGAGCAAATCAGAAACTTCAGCCGTGCGGCCGCCCGGATCTCCTTATTCCCAAACACCTGCACCAGCGCAGCCAGGCAGTCCTGCGCAGGGGTATCTGGGTGCTCTTCCAGGAGCTCATAAATGACATCCAGGGCAGGGCCTTCCAAGCACTCCACCAGCCTTCTCCTCCTCTCCCTCTCCGATACATGGCGCCACAGGTACAGCATGTCGTTGGCATGATTCAGCCAGCTCTCGAAGGACTCCTCCTCAGGATCTGCCTCTTCCATGCCAGAAAAGGGTCTCAGTTCCTGGTACGCCATGTTTTCCAGGATGGGTTGCAGGGCCTGGCCCCAATGCTGGGCTCCTGCTCTATGTGTGGCTGTGGCCACACCCCAGGCCCCTTCTTCTCCTGGAGGGCCTGCCTCACCTGCAGCTCCTGCCATACCCACAACTCCTACAGCACCTTCAACTCCTGTGTCACCTGCAGCTCCTTCCTCATCTGCCTCATCTGCAGTTCCTGCTTCACCTGCAGCCCCTGCCACACCTGCAGCTGCTGCCACACCTATAGCTCCTGCCATACCTGGAGCTCCTTCCTCATCTGCACCTCCTACTGCTCCAGGTTCACCTGCATCTCCTGCCTCACCTGCATCTCCTGCCTCACCTGCATCTCCTGCCTCACCTGCATCTCCTGCCTCACCTGCATCTCCTGCCTCATCCGCAGCTCCTGCCTCATCCGCAGCTCCTGCCTCACCCGCAGCTCCTGCCTCACCCGCAGCTCCTGCCTCACCCGCAGCTCTTGCCACATCTGCAGCTCCTGCCTCACCTGCAGCTCCTGCCATACCTTCAGCTCCTGCCATACCTGCATCTCCTGCCTCACCTACAGCCCCTGCCATACCTATTCCTTCCTCACCTGCAATCCCTACTGCTCCTGGCTCACCTGCAGCTCCTGCCTCAGCTGCAGCCCCTGCCTCACCTGCAGCCGCTGCCTCAGCTGCAGCTCCTGCCACACCTGCATCTCCTGCCTCACCTGCAGCCCCTACTGCTCCTGCCTCACCTGCAGCCCCTACTGCTCCTGGCTCTCCTGCAGCTCCTGCCTCAACTGCACCTCCTGCTGCTCCTTCCTCACCTGCATCTCCTGCTGCTCCTTCCTCACCTGCATCTCCTGCTGCTCCTGGCTCTCCCCCAACTCCTGCCACATCTGCTGCTCCTGCCTCAGCAGCAGCCCCAGCTGCTTCTGGCTCACCTGCAGCTCCTGCCTCACTTGCAGCTCCTGCCTCACCTGCAGCTCCTGCCTCACCTGC
>NW_004955580.1:164450-166887 GCF_000276665.1 Chinchilla lanigera
TGCAGCTCCTGCCTCACCTGCAGCTCCTGCCTCACCTGCTGCTCCTGGCTCTCCTACAGCTACTGCTTCATCTACATCCCCTGCTGCCCCTAGCTCTCCTGCAGCTTCTGGCTCTTCTGCAGCTCCTGGCTCTTCTGCAGCTCCTGGCTCATCTGCTGCCCCTGCCACATCTGCAGCTCCTGCCTCAAGTGCAGCTCCTTCCTCATCTGCAGGCTCTGCCTCACTTTCTTCTCCTGAAGCTTCTTCCTCATCTGCAGATCCTCCCTCATCAGAAATTCCTCCTTCACCTGCACAGCTTTCCTCACCAGGAGCTCCTGCCTCACTTGCAGCTCCTGCCTCACTTGCTATTCCTGCAGCTTCTTCAGCTCCAGCTCCTGCCTCACCTGCAACTCCTGCAGCTTCTTCCTCAGCTGCAGCTCCTCCCTCAGCTGCAGCTCCTCCTTCAGCTGCAGCTCCTCCCTCAGCTGCAGCTCCTCCTTTGCCCATGCTTTCTTCCACTGCTTGCCCCTGGGACCGTGCAGGATCCTGTAAATCAGAATCAGGAACTTGGGGTAGGAAGATCACATTCCAGGGTTCCCCATGGCCTGTTATTTGTTGGGGGATCAAACTTCGGTTTAAATACTCAGCGAACTCCACCAAAGCGACCCTGGCTCCAAGCTCCTTTCTGAAGACCCTGCACAGCACTCGGTATCTGCCCAAGGGTCTCAGCGCAGCCTGCAGTGTTGCTCGAAATGCATCTTCCTCATAGTCATCAGGGATGCCCATGATGAGTAGGCAGCGCTGCGCATTCACACCCATCCACCTGCACCAGTCGCGCAGCATGGACAGCCCCATAGCAGGGGAGCTGGGTGAAGGGAGCATGACTGCACAGGATATCAGCTACTGTCACAGTCTCAGGTGCGGCCTGTGGACAGAAAAGGGAGAGAGAGATGTTGGCGCTGGACAGCACCGCTCCCCAGACATCTGCCTCAGCAGCCTAGGCACGCCAAGTCTGTCCTCTTCCCTGTTTTGTTGTTTGACTTTAAAAAAGTTTTTGGTAACAAAATTTATAGAGCTAGCTATAATTTTTATTTCATCTGGTGACAGTTTTAGTAAGTTGCTTCCCCCCAAATTTGAAATCTTGTAAGTTTTTTGACATTTTTGCATATACATGTACTTAATGTTTCCTTTTTATTGTCCGTATGACATAATAATACCCCTTCTCTCATTCCTGGTGTTGGTCATTAACACTTTTGTTCATGATTGTTGTTCTTACCATTTACCAATTTTGTTATTCCAAATAAATCTGTCAGTTGTCTGTGTAGGCATCACTGATTTTATTTCTGTCCTTTCTTCATCTGACTTTTTAATTTACTCTTGGTCTTCTACCTTCTCTAACATAAGCATTTAAAACAAAATTTCCTCTGCTTATTTTAGCTGCCTCATAATTTTGGTAAGTTGTAATTTTTTTGAAATTACAGTTTTGAGTTTGAAATAGTTTCTAAACTCCTTTCTGATTTCTTCTCTGACCTGTGGACTGCCAACTATTTAGAGACTTTCTTAATTTCAAATAAAATTCTAGTGTGATCAGAACTTATTAAATACAATCATTTTAAATTTGCAAAACCATGTTTGGGGTCATTGAAAACTGAATCCTTGGCCTTTACCCTGAGCTACATCTTCAGCCATATTTTACTCTTTACATTTATGAGACAGGGTCTCATGAAACTGCCCAGTCCCTCCACACTCCGCAACCTCCTTTCTGGCCCTCCTCTTCACAGCCAATGGCCGCCCCGCCCCCAGCCTCTACCCTGCCGGCCTGCCTTTCCCGACGGCTGCACAGCCCCAGTGCCTCTGCCGTCCCAGACCGCTGTGCGCTACCCCCGCCCCCTCCCAGTCAGACAGTGGCATCGCCCACCCGCCTTTCCTAATGGCCGCACTGCCCCCCAACACACCCCGACCCCCATCCTCAAGGACGGCCATGGCCGCCAGCCCTGCCATGTTCCAGCCAGATGGCCGCACCGCCCCTCAGCCTCTCGCCCGCTCGCCTCTCCTAATGGCCGGGCTGCCCCCCGCCCCCCGTGTCCTCAAGGACGGCCATGGCCGCCAATCCCACCATGTTCCAGTCAGGCGGCCGCGCCGGCCCTCAGGTTCTCACCCGCCAACCTTTCTTAATGGCCGCACCACCCCTCATCCTCAATGACAGCCATGGCCGCCAGTCCCGCCATGTTCCAGTCACACAGCCATGCCGCCCCTCAGGCTCTCGCCCGCCCGTCTTTCCTAATGGCCGTGCTGCCTCCCCACCCCCACCCCCGTCCTCAAAGACATCCACGGCCGCCAGTCCCGCCATATTCCAGTCAGATGGCCGCGCCACCCCTCAGGCTCTCGCCCGCCCGTCTTTCCTAATGGCCGTGCCACCCCCCACCTTCAAGGACGGACATGGCCGCCAGTCCCGCCA
>NW_004955580.1:171843-182466 GCF_000276665.1 Chinchilla lanigera
GCCTACACTCTCCTCAGGAGCGGCCGCCCCTTCGGGGGACGCCGCCTCAGCCGACCCAAGGAGCCCTCGCCCGGCCGCGGGACCCTGGGGAAGCCAGGCCGCAGCCCGGGGGACCGGGCCACTCACCTTCTCCGCTTGGAGTCCCGGCTCCGCCGCCCCACGCCAAGAGTTCGAAGAGCGTCCGACGAGCGTCCGCAGCTCACGGCAGCAGCTCTTCGAATGCGCCTGGAGGCGCTTGAGTTCCCAGAAACCCCCGGGGCTCACACACACCCCCTGCAGCCGCAGAGAACGTTCTGGAAGCTTCTGCACAGGAGCACGGGAGGGGCTCGGGAGCAGCGGCGGGTACGGCCGCGATCTCGCGAGGGTTGCACCTGCGCACTGAGCGCTTGACCCAAGGTGCCACGCCCACGGGTACATTCAGCACCCCCAGCACGCCCCCCTCGATAAACGGCCTATCAGGGGCTGAGCAGCTCTGCCCTTAGTGCAGCTACTTGTGAGGTTGAAGCAGGAAGAGGCGGGGAAACCACTAGTTCGAGCCCAGTCAGGGCTACCTAAGGGTATAGCAAGACCCTGTCTGAAAATGAAAAAAAAAATTTAAGTGGCGCGGGGACGTACATTAGCGCAAAGGCCCTGAGCTCAGTCCCCATTGCCGGAATTTAAAAAAGAAAAGAAAGAAAAAACTGCAAGGCAAATATGGTGGTGCACCCAAAATAAAAAATAAAAAGGGAGGGTGGAGCTCAGTGAGAAGGCTCTGGGTTAAATGCCCAGTACGGCAAAAAAAAAAAAAAAAAAAAAATTGATTAATTAATTAATTTTAAATTTAAAAGCCCTATAAGCAAGACAATGGGATTGGGAGAGTAAATGAATCCTTTTACAATATTCTAGAAATTTTTATTTCATGTATCTTGAAGCTCTGTGCTTGAGTATAAACACATTTATGAATTTTATGATTTTCTGGTTAATTATCCCTCATCATTAGTTTTGATCCCTGGTGCTGCTCTTTGTCTTTACTTTTCTGCTATTAATCCCATTTTCCTCTACTTACCTTTTCATGGTGGGTCTTTGTGCAGACTACTACTACCAACCAATGTGAGCCTTTTCTATTTCAACTCAATCACTTGGAAACGGCACGGAGAAATGTCTGCTCGGTTCCTTTCCCGGAGTCTTCTCTGTGCGTGTCTTGGTTTTTCATGCATTCTGATAGTCACCTCTTTATAACTGTAGTGTTTAACCTAGTATAATTTAATTTTACGTGGTTGGATGTGGGTTTATCCTTTTACTGTCTCCTCTAGTTTTGTTTCTTTGCTCCCTTTCTGTGCCTGTGTTAACAAACTTTTTTATAATTCCATTTTAATTTATCTATTGCTTTTTTAACAATGTCATTTTGCATTATTATAGTTGCTCCAGATATAAAACATATCGTTTTTCACTGTCTACTTATAATTCATATTGTGCCACATCACATAAATGTACAAACCTTTCCATCATATAGGTTTATTCCCACTACACTCCATCTATTATGCTATAGTCGCCATATGTTGTATACTCACATGTGTTGTGAATACCACGATATACTATTATCATTTTTACTTTAAACTGTCACATGTATTATAAAGAAATTTAAAGCAATAAATGTCCTTTAATATTTACCCACATATTTACCATTTCTGGTGATCTCCATTTCTATCCCTTTCTTCAGACTGAAATACTTCCTTTAGCATTTCTCTTAGTGAGTCTGTTGATGAGTTCTTTTAGTTCCATATATCTCAAAATGTCCTCATTTCACCCCGCTTCTTGAAGGATGTCTTCCCCGGATGTAGACACAGAGTTCTGGGCTGAGATTTTTCCTTCTTCCTCCTCTCCTCCTCTCTCCCTCCTTGTTCTTTCAGCAGTTTACCAGTGTTCCACAGTCTTTTGGCTTCCATTGTTTCTGAGGAAAACTCAGTGGAACTTCGTGTTAGTGTCCCATAGGTGATGCTTCATTTACTCTGCTGCCTTTAGAGATCTCTGCATCGTTTGTCTTCAGTACTTTATAGTGCACCTTCATGTGGTTTTTCTTCCTATTTGTCCCCTTGGGGTTCACTGAGGTTTTTGAATTTGTAAGTTGTGTCTCTCCAAATTTTGGGATTTTACACATTACTTCTATAAGTAGGTTTTCTTCCCTGTTCTCTCTCCTCTCTCCTGGGATTTCACATACCACATTTATTAGACCCTTTTATGTTGTCTCACAGCTCACTGATGTTCTGTTATCTTCATCTTTTGAACAATATTTTGCCTTCTTGGTTTTTCAGAATGGATCATTTCTATTAATCTACCTTTAGGTTTGCAATTCTTCTGTCATCTACAATGTACTATTAAGACTATCCAGTAAAATTTTCACTTTGATATTGAATTTTTATAACTTTTAGAATTTATCAATAATTATTTTCAATAGCTTTTCTTCTTGTCTGAAATATTTCTTGTTTTGACACAGTGTGTCTCATTACATAGTTGAGGCTGGCCTTGAACTCACTATGTACCCCAGCAGGCTGGCCTCAGACTTGTGGCGATCCTCCTGCTTCAGCCTCCCAAGTACTAGAATTAGAGGTGTGTGCCACCACACCTGGCTGAAAGAGTTCTTTTCAAAAGTTTGTTATGACTATGATTTATGTCCTTAAGCATAATTTAAATCATTACAAATTATACTGTCAGGATCACCCACAATCAGTTTGCTTTGAATACTTCTTTTAATATCAAGACATTTTCTGGTAGTAATTTTTTTCTTTCTACCAATTTAGCATTCTATTCTAGTCATTGTCAATAATGAATTCTAGTGGTTCTGAATTTTGGTTTCTGTTATAGTCTCTAAACAGGCATGGCTGTTGTTATTGTTGTTGTTGCTGTTACTGTTGTTGTTTTGTCAGGCAGTTGACCTAGCTAAACTCAGGCTCCAAACTCTGTTTCCGCTGTGCTGAGCATGAAATCTCTGTGCAGTTCTTTTCCCAGCGTCTTCCCTGTGCATGCCTACCTCTGGGGTGAGCCAGAGACTTGGGCAGAGTTCATCTGTCAAATTTGGGGCTCCCTAGCTATTTCCCTCCTTTGCAGGATCCCGGCCCCAGCTCTCCCTCTGCCTGTGCCTGCCCTCAGAAGTCAGGTTCTGGGGTTTGGCCAGCCTGAATGGCAACCTCTGTGGCCTGCCTGGCTTCACATACAGACGAGCAGGAGACTCACCTACTGCTGCCTCCTTCTTCCAAGTATCCATTTCTCCACGATTTCTGCCTCTACTGCTTCGTCCCTCCTGCTGCCCAGGGTCCTGAGTGCAGGGCTGCTATCACTAAGGGAGTTGGTCTGGTGGCATATGGCTGAAGGCACAGCCAGATTTAAATTCTACAAGACCCCTGGGGCCTGGACTTTCATCAGAGCTCTCTAGCTGGGCTTTTGCCTCAGGTGTTCTCTCCTCTCAGCCCATCTTCTCATGGCACTTGGCGCAGTTATTGTGTCTACACAGGTGATTTGTATGCACTGGGTGTGGTGGCACCTACCTGTCATCCCAGTCCTGGGCAGGTTGAGGCTGAGGCAAGAGAATCACCCCAAGTTTGAGGCCAGCCTGGCCTCCATAGTGAGTTCCTGGACAGCCTGGATCACATAGTGAGACCCTGTCTCAAAAAACCAAAGGGGAAAGATGGATGCACAGATTTTTGGCACTCCTCTTTTGGAGAGGTGCACCTTAATTTCTGTCTACTCCATTCACCCATAAATCATGAATTTGGGAGAGCCCTCCCGTGAGCAGTTCTGTAGAGAAGCCCATGTGATAAGGAACTAAGCCAGGTGCCACCAGGATCTCCCAGCCCCAGTCAGCTCCTCAGACACTGCAAGCCCACAGGACACTAACTGTCACCTCCTGAGCAAGCCTGAGCCAGAACCTGCAGCTAAGCCACTGGGGATAGCTCATTCCCTAGCAATGAATGACTAAACTATAACCTCCCTTTAATGTCCAGTCTACCCCAAGCCCATCCTTCTAGGAAGCATTATCTTAGTAAATGGCAGTGAAAATCATGCAGGGTGGCATTGTTGGGTGGGGGCTGAGGTCCTGCTATCTATCTCATGGGTAATTGGAGGTCTCTAAACACAACTATGAGCACACTCCAACGCACAGGCAGAGGGAAGGAGGGGGCCAGCAAAGGTCTATGAAGAGCTGCCCTCCTCTTAAGATGTGAACCAAGAGAAGTGGGATTCCTGAGCCCTTGGAGAGGGTATGGATGGCACTGGGAGGTCAGATTGCATCTGCAGAGCCCTGGCTCCGCAAGGCCCTAGTGGCGCACACCACAGAGAGACTGGCTGGGGGAAGCAGAGCAGGCATCCGCAAGAGGGCACTCAGTGTGTGTGGAGCGGGCTGGGGAGCCAGGCTCCGGGCTTTGCAGAGCCACAAGCATCCCCCATGCTGCGCCCTTGTGGCTGTCACCCATGCCTGGACACAGACACTGCAGGGCTCAGGATGCAGCCTCAAGAACCAGAGCTGGGTGCCGGGCGTGGTGGCGCACGCCTGTAATCCCAGCACTCAGGAGGCTGAGGCAGGAGGATAGTTGCGAGTTTGAGGCCATCTTCGGATACAAAGTGAGCTCAAGGCCAGCCTGAACTGCATAACAAGATACTGTCTCGAAAAGATCAAAAAAAAAAAAGAATCAGAGCTGCTTCTGCTCCTTGGGAAATAGGTGGCACTGTCGCTGCTGGGTGAGGCCTGCGGCGGCGGGGGATTCCCTGCTGCTTCCCATCTGGGGCCTCAAATTCATTTAGCAGTGTGTGCATCTGATTAGTGGAGCTCGGTTATTTGTCTACACTCTAGTTGCAAGGGAAGCTGGGAGAGCCAGGATCTGACACTTTGTATTCATCTCAGAAAATGGGCCTCACATCAGGTGAAAGAACTGCATGTGCAAAAGTCCTGGGGCTAGAAGGAACATGGTCAGTGTGGAGTAAACAAGAATAATCGTACTGCAGGAGAGAGATAGAGACAGGAGTCAGAAAGGCCAGATGCCAGACCATGGTGTCCTTGTGGGCCTTGAGCATGAGTTGGTTTTTATTCTTGAGCATGAGTTGGTTTTTACTTATTGAAAAGCTTGAAGTCAGTGACACACAAATGTGTGAGTGGCATGATCACATTTTATTTCAAGAAGCTTTCCTTGCCTCGTTTGTAGAGAAATGATGTGGAGAGAAGAAAGGTGGCCACTAGGGAGCCCTTGGGGTTCTCCCATTAGACATAACTGCAGCCTGGACACAGGAAAAGACAGAGTCATGGGGAAAAGGCAGCTCTAAGAGACATCATGTAGAGAACCAAGCAAGCACCATAAGCGACCACAAGGTGACCCAAGGATTCCTCTGCTTTCCAGCCTTTGCCATGGTGCATGGGGCTCTATCCACAGCGACGGGGGACTCTGGATGAGCAGCAGCCCTGGTAGGAAATCATGAGTTGAGTCTTGGATATCTATGGCTGAAACATCCAAGTGGTGACACCAAGAAGGCAGCCAATGCAAAGGGTGGCTTTATCCAAGGAGAGATCTGGGCTGGGGACAGAAATGGGGCATCATGGAAAGTTCCAGGTGGCCCAAGAAAGTGCCACTCGTGAACATGCCTCACTTGCCCTTTCCCCAGTGTGGACATGGGCCAGGATAGGGGAATGTGGTCATGAGCCAGCTCCAGGCCAGCCTCAGGCAGAGTAGTTGTCTTACCAGGAAGTCTTGGCAAGGCTGGGCTCCTCTTCAGGACCTTGCTGTTGGTGATCTTCCTAGCTGTGACTTCTGTCACCTGCGTATGCCTGAAGTTCGGCCACTACCGGCTACCCATTTTTTGAGGAAGTGCATGTCCCTCCCCCATGGGGCTCAGGGCATAGCAACTCCATCCCCAGTCCGGTAGCACATCCTGATTGGTCCCAGAACAGCTTCACAGGATGCTCCTGGAGCAGCTGTTAGTGACCTGGGCTGCCCATTGGCCACATGGCCCAGTGGAACTGAAGGGAACCCTTCCAGTTCTCTCCACAGAAGGAAGCAGTCTCTTTCCTTGAGCCAGAACAAAGACACTGAAAGATGCTCTTAAGCACCCCAGGGCAGCCTGCAGTAAGAGCCAAGACTCAAAGACGGAAAAAGGCTAGGTCCTGAGTGACAGCCAGGACAGTGAGGCAGCTGGGCAGGGCCACAGTAGGGACAGTTGAAGTTGCACTGGGAAGGTCAGTGAAGGGAAAAGGGTCATAATGAGAGAGGAAAGAGTGATAGCCACATAAGAGGGCCAGTGGAGAGAGACTACACCGGGAGCGACCGTAAAGACTGGCAGCCACACTGAGTGAAGGGACAGCAGAGGGATCGGTCAGAAAACATTGCTGTAGTTTGAGCAGCAGGTGAGCAGCCACCTTCTGGTGTGGTGCCAACTGGCATGCATCTTAAAGCAAAGATGGCCTGCTCAGAAGGGTGGCGACCGCTCCCTCCCGGCCACCACGCCCCACCTGCCCACCGGGAAGACCCCCACAAGCCTCAGAGGCCCCAGAGTGTGAGGAGTGGCCTCACTTGGGACATAACATCCCCGTCTCAAGAGCTATTCACTTCTCTGACCCTTTTGCAGGGTTAAGAGACAACCTGGGTGACCTCGGATACTGCCATATGCATTGCCATGCACTGCCCACACCACCACTGTCTCCTTTGCTCAGTGCTTTGGTGTCCCCCCCCACCGCACCTGGCCACTTCCCAGCTTCTCAGGTCCAGCCACGCAACCTGTCCCTACAGGCACCATGCTAGTTACTTTCATTGCTGAGGCACATTACCTGACACAGCTGTAAGGAGGAAAGCTTTATTTTGGCTCAGTTTTCTTATTGGTCAGTGTTTGCAGTACGTAATGATTCCTTTTATGGTAAGGAGTTGGTACATATCCATAATACATATTAGTTCTTCTTTTTTTATTCACACCTGCCATTCCCCTCCCTTCCCAGCCTCTCCAACTCTTGGTCCCCTTCCTTAAAAAACCCTGTGTTCATCATTGTTCCCTTCAATTCTTTTTTCCCATCCTCTTCACCTCCCTTCCCCCACCTCGCTCCATCTCTTGTTGCGCTAAGATTGTCTGTCTTAGATGGAGATAACGTAAGGGGGTACACGCAGGTAACTGCCTGATAGACAGGCAACAGCCACCGATCTAGTTGAGATCGCCACTTTAAATTCAGGTTTGATGCCAATATGGTTCTAAAAAAATGTTTAAACAACTACTTTTCCTGGCTTCATGGTGGCCAGGACCCTGCCTTACTTCGGCCTCGATTACCCTTCACCACATAACAGAGTACCTGGCAGTCCGTCTTTGGTTTCAGTTCCAGAAGTATTTCAGTTCTTTGGGGGAAAGGAAGTCCATCTTCTGGTCACAACCAAAGGGCTTTGGTGATACAAGAGAGGGTGAAGGGCGCACTGACCAGAGTGACTAATCCAGTAGTCTCGCCCATCTTGGTTCTAGTTTGTGGTCACTAGCGGCTAGGACCTCACAGGCAACCAAAGGCTGTGTTGGCCTGGGAGTACTTCAGTAGGGAAAGCAAGGACTCCTTCTCTCCCTTTGATGTTTTTCAGAAAAATGGGAAGCTCTGTCTCAGTTCCCATTACCCCTTTGTATTGTATTCTCAAAAACTAGGCCCCAAGCCCCGCAAAGACACCATTGGACTTTTTTTTACACCCATGCCTGGCCCATGAACCCTCTGGAAACGCAAAATTAGAGGAAAGCCTCAGCCTCAGTTCCCCAGCTGGAAAAATACTCCCGTGGGACAAAACTATCAGTCTGTGGGACAGGTTACATCTCTGCTTCTTAAGCCTTCTTAGTGCTTCTCTAACCCTAAAGACACAGGCCCACCATGGGGTTCCTTGGACTCTCCCTCTATAAGGTCTTCTTCCAGTATGTTGGGACTATGATTTTAAACAAAAATGGGAGACCTCACTGGAAACTCAAAAGAGACCAGAGTGATAGGTACTACGAGTACCTCAGCTTCTCTTACCCGTCCTTTTGGTGGGGAAGCAAACACTGCAACTGCTCAGGAGCATGGGCAGAATCACATTAAAACGAAACGACACCTGGGGCTCTCTCTCACAGTGTTTGGGCCTTGTACTCAATGAGACAGGACATTACCTTGTCTCTAGGTTTTCTCTTTTCACTCTCGTCACCCAAACCATTACACGTCAAGCCCCACACAACCAAACCATCCTCTGTGCATAGATGCCTGGTTTTCTGGAGCCAGACCTTCCTGCATAGGCCCATGGTCACCCTGGGACCCCAGCATCTGCCCCACTGACACAGGTTTACAGTCCACCTTTAGGTTTGCCCAGCTATGCAGCAAAACTACCCTTGCCTCCATTGCAGGAGCTGGTGTCTATTTCCTCACAGGGAACTCATACTGTGCCTTTCTCATAGAGGGGGAGACACACTGTTGTTAGCGCCCTCCCTAATGTCCAAGTCTTTAACCACCTTCCCCATGTCTAAATCCACCTCGAAACTGAACTCCTCCCTAGAACTGTCTCTCAACCAGTTAAGGTTCAGAAGGTCTCTGAAGGGATCCCAGTTCATTCTCCCTCTTTACATCCCTAAGAGTACCAGGCGTGGTGGTGCATGCCTGTAATCCCAGCACTCGGGAGGCTGAGTCAGGAGGCTGAGTCAGGAGGATCACTGCAAGTTCAAGACCAGCCTGGGTTACAAAGTGAGCTCAAGGCCAGCCTGAACTGCATAACGAGACCCTGTCTCAAAAAGACAAAAAATAAATAAATAAAATAAAAAATAAATCCCTAGGGATGTGGCCTGGATCCTTATGGGACTCTTCACACCAGTCGATGCTCCTGCTACCCTGTACACTGTCAGACCCTGTGTCCTCAGTCACCTTGTTTGCTGTCTTTCCTCTCACCGAGAGTCTTATCAACATGTTCCCACCAGCTTGACCCACTGGCAGTCCATGCAGGTTTGTTCCATTGGGCAGCCTGTACCACTGGTGATACCAATGGATCTAATTACCTTTATGGGTCTTTGGGCTAATAAAATTAATAAGAACTCTATAAATGGGCCAAATCTAATTAGTTGCTTGAATTTGAATAATTACTGCCCATAAATATTAGTTGATACTATTCATGCCAATTTAAAAATTCTTACAATACTCAACAAACTTATTTCATTAAATTCAAAGAAATGTGTTTATATTCCTGAATTTCTTTGAAACATCATATACTCAGAGGCAGCTGATTTATGCAGAGTATGTTGAACATCATAATGCCTTTGGCATTTTGGCAGCCACAGCGGCACCCATCTTTTCAGATAGTCGTACCTGCACCGCCGGTAGTTCAAGCTGGCAGGGCGATCCAATTCAAATCAAAGCCTCCCAGCTGTGGGACACAGCCCTGTCCTGCACTTGTTCAACTTTAGATGGTCCTGCAGATGGGGCCCGCCATGGACATGCCACCTGACTTCTATCATGGGCCACTAGACAAGCCTCTGGAGGGTGCCCCTGGCTGCTAACCCCTTCTCGTCCCATTGCCCCTGTACAGCTTGAAGCGGGCTAGAGCATTCATTGTCCCTTTTCCCTAACAGCAGGTAGTGTCACTTCTTCAGAGGGAGGAATGTAATAGGAACTAGTGAGACAGGAGTTAGGGATCTATTAGACAGTGAGGACAGCAGCCCCAAAAGGAAGTCTGCTAAGTTCCAACCTCCACAGACCTCACACAAATATCTGCCAGGTGTTCTTGTGTGTCTGGGACCCCCTGGAGCATCCTCAGTGGCCACTGGCTCCAGGACGCTTGTGCCCTGCATAGACACTGCGTGAACAGTGCATAGATTAGACCTGAAAAGTACATAGGTCCCCTGTAGGGCAGAGATTCTATTGCTGACACAACAGCCCTTCTAAACCCCTTAAAAACTCCTAGACAAAGAGCAAAAGTTGTTCCTCTTTGTTTCCTTCCATCAGTCCTTTGTTTTGCTCTTTGTACTTTGCCCTACTCAAATGAGACTTCACACGGTATTTAGGCTTATATGTCTTGCTTTCCTTAACACTGTATTTTTCAGGTGCATCCATTTTCCTACAGATATCTCAAATTTATCCTTCTTTATAGTGGAGTAGTACTCCATTATCTATAGATAGCATATGTTTTTAATCCACTCATCTGTTGACGGACATACAGGCTGCTTCCAGGATTTAACCATTATGAATTGTGCTGCTAAAAACATGGGTGTGCATGTGTAGTATGATGTCATTAGCTGTTTGGGGAAGATAATTACAAGGGGAACAGCTGGGTCCAATGAAATTTCAAATTCTTTGAGAAATATACATGTTGACTTCAATAGTGCATATACTAGTTTACATTTCCACCAGCAATATAAGAAGTTCCTCTCTCACCACAGCTAAGTCAAACTATAGGACTTTGAAAAAAGAGATCGAAGAGGACGTCAAAGAATGGAAAGCTATCCCCTGTTCCTGGATAGGTAGAACTAATATTGTCAAAATGGCAAGACTCTCAAAACTGTTACATAAGTTCAACACAATTCCAATCAAAATACCATCAGCGGGGCTGGGGATTTAGCTCAGCGGCAAAAGCGCCTGCCTGGCAAGCGCAAGGTTGTGAGTTCGGTTCCCGGTACCGGAGAAAAACCAAAAAA
>NW_004955580.1:182566-202566 GCF_000276665.1 Chinchilla lanigera
AAAAAAAAAAAAAAAAAAAAATATACCATCAGCACTCCTCAAACAATGAGAGAAAACAATCCTAAAATTCATATGGAATCAGAAGAGACCCAGAATAGTAAAAGGCTTCCTGGGCAACAAGGGCAAGGCAGGGGGCATTGCATTCCTGGACTTCAAGTTATACAGCGATAAAAGCAGCATGGTATTGGCACAAAAATAGACTTGTCTAAGTTACTTTCTCATCACTGAGACACAAGACCCGATGCCCACAATTTAAAGAAGAGGTCTAGTTTAACTCATACTGGAGGTGTCAGTCTGTAGTCGGCTGGTTGCAAGGTAGGACACCATCACAGAGGGGCAAGGCCAGCAGGAAACAACAGCCTTCAAGGGAGGAGGGACGTAGGCCCTTCCGGATGACGCTCCCAATGACCCATCTCCCCCCAGGCTTCACCTCCCAATGTCACTCCCAGATATAAACCTATCAATGGACTAATCCAGTACCACACCCATGGTCCAGTGACCTCCCCCAAGCCCCACCATGCACGAATGCATGAGGCTTTGGGAAGACATCTAGATATAAACCCTAGCACAAGTGGGTCAGCAGAACAGAACAGAGGATTCAGAAACATTCTCAGACACATTCAGCTATCTGATCTTTGACAAGGGGATCAAAACATGTGCTGGAAGAAAGATTGCCTCTTTAACAAGTGGTGCTGGGAAAACTGACATCTATATGCAGAAGACTGAAGTTGGGGCATTTATCTTTTTAAACTTTATTTTTTTGGTCCATGTTTGCAGTACATGATTATATTCATCATGGGAAGTCAGTACATATACACAGCATGTCTTCGTTCTTTTTCTGTCCCCCTTCCCCTCCTCTCCCTCCATTTCTTGGTCCCCTTCCTTTTTTGCAGATGGTCTGTCCTGCCCTGCCTATAGGGATGAGGCCACCTCCCTCAGAGAAAGAAAGAAGGTCCCAGGCCTCTCAACCAAAGTAAGGGTGAGAGGACGATGAGAGATAAGGTAAGGTGGCCACACCAGAGTCACAGCGGGAGGTGACAGTGGGTCACTCCTCCAAAGGTAGGTGCAGGTCTGAAATTCTCCCCGCTTAAGCACTGAACAGTTTCTAGAATGGGCCTATTCACCTCATAGAGTTGTGGCTTTGTCCACGTCCCCTTGGTTTGGCTTCAGTTATGACAGGTGCCGATAAGTGCTGCAGACTGGCCACAGCAAAGCCGCAGAGAGTGGCACACATGGGCCCACTCCCATTTCCAGAGCTGTGTTGGACACAAGCTCCGTGCGGGCACCTCCAACCGCCCTGCCAAGGCTCCGTGCGCAGCAAGCAGCCCCAGTGCTTCTAACAGCAGGGCTTTGCTGTCCCTGTCATCGTGCAGGCCAGAGTGCGACACCAAGGTGCGGGCACCTCCACAGGACCTCTCCCGCCTCTTCTAGCAGCTTCGGAGGCTCCGCTCCCTTGGCTGGGACCCGCCTTCACGGGCTTCTCCCCCTGCGCGGCTCTCTTCCATCCGTAGGGGACGCCAGTCCTTGGGTTAGGGCCACCCGCACAAGGTCGGGCGTCTCCTCTCCACGCCCTTCACTCGGCTCCGTCTACAGAGACCCTTGTCCCATAAGGGCCCCTGTCCTATGAGGGGCCTGGGTGTGAGCATGTGGACCACCTTTCAGGGGCCCCCTCACCCCCACTGTACCTGAGGAGCCCAGGACCGAGCCTGCCCAGAGGGGGCCCCTCGGGCACCAGGGCCTGGAGCTCGGGGTCCCTGGGGGCCTCCCCGCCTCTGCTGCAGGGCAGGGGCCGAAGCTGAGAGCCACGTTCCCTGAAGCTGGCTAGAAAGAAGCCCGCTGAGGGGCTCCCCACCCCTGCCCCACGCTGGGCCAGGCAGGGCCAGGCCACCAGGGCTCCGTGCTGAGGGCCAGGCTGTGCTGCCCAGGCCCAGGGCTCCATGAGCACCAGCTGGGAACCTGGGGAGTTTTGTAAGGGAAGGTCCAGCTCAGTGCCCACCTGGCGCCCCATCCTGCAGCCAGGGCTGGAAGGGCAGAATGGGGACAGGCAAGATGGCTGTTTTTTCTTGTCACCCTTCTTAGAGGTTTTTTCCTCCTCCTCCCTTTCCCTCAAGGAGCCCATCCTTGTCAACACAGCCCTGAGACTCCATCCTGGCTCCACCTCATATCACCGTCTGGCAGAAAGTGGCAAGAAAGCCCACTCTGCGCTGGCTTCCCCCTCCCGCAGGCTTTGCACCCAGGTCTTTTCTTCCTGCACTTCCGACCCTCTCACTCCCCTCCAGCTGTATCCATCTCCCATGTCCTGCTTCACATCCATGTATTCGAGCTGGTGCTTTACTGGGTGACCATGGCTGGGCCACTTGATGCTAACACCCCACAGGATCTCCATGGGCCCCTGGACAGAAGCCAGGATGGACGTAATACCCAGGGGCATGGCCCAAGGAAAGCGCTCAGCCAACCCTGACCCCTCCCCTGTCCTCTGCAGGGACTGGAACCGGGGAGACCACTGAGACCCCCAGTCTAAGACCGAGTCCTTGGAGCAGTGCAGACGGGAAGCGGAAGTGCCCCAGGGTGCGTGGAGAGCAAAGCCAGAAGCCCCAGTGGGGCTGGCGCGGGCAGGGCCGCCCTCAGGCCGAGCCGCGCATGCTCCGTGCCCCCCCCCAGCGCCCCGTTCCCACGCCGCAGCCGCCCCGGCCCCGCCCGCTCTCGGTCCCGCTCCGCAGCGCTGCCCGCGGGATCGACGGACAGCTGCGCAGCACCGCATCGGGAGCAGCGCCAGACGGGAGGCCCGGGCTGGCTGGCAGCCCCCACCCCGCCAGCCTCCTGGGGACGCCGCCCCCGGAGGGCTTCTCGGAGGCGGTGGCCTTAGCCTCGGGCCTGGCGGGGGCAAGAGGGGAGGCCGACAGCACTGGTCTCGCGCGCAAGGAGCCAAGGTACGCTGGCCGGTGGGACGCAGGGAGCTGCTCTCGGCAGGGGTGCAGGAGGGCGGGCACAGGTGGCCCGGAGATCCACGGCGCAGCGACAGTGGCAACAGTTGAGGACACCCTGGGAGGCGGGCGCAGAGAGCAGCGGGGCTGGCTCTAGGGGCGCCTGGGAAGAGGCCCGCAGGGCTGAGCACCGGGCGTGCGCGCAGCCCCTGCTTCCCATCTGCTCTCCTCTCGTTGCTTTTCAGCCGCTAGTCCTGGGGCTGGCAGGAGCAGCCCATCCTGATCCCCAGGGAAGTTGGGATTTTGCACGTCTGAGCCGGGAAGCTGGCATTGTGTGGCGAGGGCACTGTTGCCCAGTGTCACCTAGCCGACTATCACAGGCGCAGGCCCTGGTGGTCCCCCCACATCGTGCCCCTGCAGCTATGATCAGGGTTAGGGTGGTGTCCCTTGGAGACACGCTGATGCATGCGGGACATGCCACCACACACCCAGGGAAGGTGAGGCTCAACCAGGGCTGAGAAGAGAAGGCGAAGGGCGGGATGGAAGGTGGAGAAGGACGAGAGGGAACAAGCCTTCCCCGTAGGGGTAGCTCCCTCTGGTTCAGTCCACCCAGTATCTTCCCAGTGCCCGCTGAGCACTGCGTTGCTGCTGACATCCAAGACCTGTCAGGGAACAGGCAGCAAAAATTTGCTCTGTGGTTCTAGCTCTAGTGGCCAAGCACAGGATAAACTGTTTCATATTAGAAATTAGACAGTATGTCAAAAGGTGGGAAGAGGCAGGGAAAGGAGGTCCAGCTGCACGTCAAGTAGTACTCTTAGAACAGATCTCATTTCAAAGGCTCTGTTTCTGCAAACACTTCAGGTTGGCAAAAGAGCACAGCATGTGCTAATGTTTTGGAAGCGCATTCCAGGCAGAGCGAATAGTCAAGCCAAGGCCCTGAGGCAGGAATGGCCTGGCTCCTTGGAGGCCAGAATTGCAGGAGCAGAGGTCAGGGCAGGTCTGGGTGAGGTCAGGAGGGGTCTGTGGCTTTCCTCCCAGTGACGTGGGCATCCGAGAAAGGACTGGCCCACCTGTGGGAAGAAGGAGCCCTCGGCAAACAGCATGTGTGACCCTGTGTATGTCCAGGTCAGTCTCTGTCCCTGCAGGCCAAAGCCTGGAGACAGCAGTTGCAGGGAGCTCCCAGGGGCCCTGGCCAGTCCTAGGCGGGCTGAGGAGACCCCCAGGGGACCCCTCCCAGGCCATGCACCAAGAGGTGGTAGGTGACAGGGCCTCTTCTCAGGAGGAGCAGCTGAGCCTCAAGCTGCTGTACCCCAGAGGACGGTCCACCCGAAGTGGCCCTGCCTGTCTGTCCTTGTCCGCGGAAAGGGCCCTGATTCCTGATCCCCAGGGCCAGGATCCTGAAGGCTGTTGTGGCGTTGTTTGGTTTGGTTTCTGGTTGGTTTTTTTTTTGGTTGTGTTTTTTTTTTCCTGGGGAACGCGCCCCACCTAGTGGTCCCCAAGCAAGATGGCACTGAGGCGCCGGCCGGCTCTCCCTTCCCTCCTCCGTGGGCGTGCTCCTTCCCTGCCTCATCCCCTCCCCAACGCTGCCACCAAGACTGCTGGAGACCCCAGCCCCACTGCGATCTGGGCCCACGCTGAGGGGTACCCGGGCCAATGGGCCTTGCTGGCTTCTCCTGGGGCACAGTCTCAGGGATCCTCCCCACCAGGTGCCCAGCAGTAGGTTGCTGTAAGCCTGAGCTTTGGGCCCTGCTCACCCTTCAGCTGGGCCTGGGCTCTAGCTGTCCACAAAGGCCCAGAGGTCTTGGCAGTCCAGTCTGTTTGGTGGAGGCAGCCACTCTCCCTCTCTCCCTCGAGCACTCCTGGGTGCTCAGGGGCTGCCAGCCTTGGGGGCTGTCCTAGCAGGAGTTGCCATTAAGGCTGGCTTTCGGGAGTGGTCTCAGCACAGACCCTGCTGTGTGGCCACTGCCCCACGGCTGGATCTTCTCTCTCCAGCTCTAGCGCGATGTCTGTCTGCAAATGCAGTGGCACCCCACGGGGCTGCCACAGCCCAACTGTTTGGGGATCACATCTTCGGTGGGAGACCAGACGTTTCGTCCAGCTGAGAAATTTCCTCCCCCTCAGCAGTCACTGGTGTCTGCCATCCCCTCCCCTGCTGGTGGGCTTTGGAACATGATGGATTTACCTCTTGTGGACATGGCATATATTTTCTAAGATTTAAAGGGTTTTGGGATGACCGCTCACCGTGCGGTGACGCTTAGATGCCTGACAGGCAGAACTTTTGTTACTTACCGCTCTGAAGGGTAACACTGCCCTATGAGGCCGTGCAATGGGTTGTACTTGGGGACAGGGTGACAACAAGCTGAAGCAGCTAGAAGGACAATTTGTGCACAGCCAGTGAGTGGGGCAGCAAATGTGAACAATGTTGTGGGCCCTGGGGCTTAGGGGCTGTCCCTCGTCTTAGAGCTGGCCCTGAAGTGTGGGGCCCACTGAGGAGTCAAGTGGCTGTGTGTTTAGTAGGCCCAGGACTGTGACCCAGACACAGGAAGTAGGGGATTGGGGGCCAGCAAACTGCCTACAAAGGACAGGGACAAGGGAGGTTTCAGCCACAACTGGAAAACTAGGTCAAAATAGCTCTTGTGAAACATGACGTTCCATCGTATAAATGGAATCCTACAAGACGTGGCCTTTTGTGTCTGTATCTGGCTTTTTTAACTTGAGTGAAATCTCCTTAGGGTTCATCTACACCGGGGCCTGTGTCACAATTGCCTTCCTTTTTATGGCCAAATAATATTCCACTGTATACATAGACCACATTTGGCTCCTCTGTTCTTCTGAGATGGACATTTGGCCTGTTTCCACCTTTTGGCTATTGTGACCAATGCTGAGTGGGGCGGCAAACACCTGTTTTCAATTCTTCTGAGTATACCCAGGAGTAGAATTGCTAGGTCATGTTGGATTCTGTGTTTAACTTGTCAAAGAACTACCCAAATAGTTTCCAAAGCTTTTTTCTTTCCATTATGAGCACTGTTAATCAGCTTTCTGTTACTATAGCAAAATACTTGAGACAAGCAACACGCAAAGAGAGGTTGGGAGCACTCAGCCTATGGTCCCTCAGCCTAGCACTTTGGGCCTGTGGCCGGATACCAGAGCACAGGCACATGTTGGGACATAGTAGAGGGATGGCAGAAAGAAAGGGCCACCCTCAGGGACCTACAAACCTATCCAGTACCACCACCTGGGGACTGAACCTTTAACACAGGTGTTCGGGTGGGCAACATTTGGGATCCACATCATAGCAACTACCACCAGGGGTGCAGACAGGTAGAAACCCAGGTCACTTCCACTTGTTGACTATTCTTCCTGAGTTAATGTTTGGGTTTTCCTGGAATAGCTCAAGGGAGTTGCATGCCATTCCCACCTCACATGCTGCAGTGTGAATTTTAAGAGGACAATTTCTTCCATGAGCCTGCACCATCCTTCACCCAGCGCGTGTGCACTAGCAGTACCCTGCCAGCCACATAGTTGCTGCCCTCTTGTCATCTGTCCCACCCTCTGCCCCATGGTCAGGATGGGTTCCTCATGCATGACCAGCAAAGGACCACTGCATGACACCGTGACATGTGATGTCCTGTTCTCCCTCCCTTTCACCTGATGGCTCTAGGGTCCATTCCACAGCTCAGGGATCTATTTTTCTGCTTCATATAAACTTCTCCCCCAGAAGTATGACTTCATTCTTGGTCACCACAATCCATAAGGGGTTTGGGGCACTTTAAATGCCAGGTGAATATGACAGCTGCTCCATGCTCCCAGGGCCCTGTCCCCTCACTCTCTCCTGCAGCCTTGGCATTAGCAGAAACAAGGTATAGTCTCCCATCAGAACAAGAGTCAGCGCACCCTTGAGCCACTCCCCCTAGCAGCTGTCACCTGCTCGCTCTGCTCCTACATTTGAGGCTTCCCTGTTGTTGGTCTCCCATTGGACAGAAATGACATTCTTGGAGGAAACATTCGTTGTGCTGTCTCTGGCACTGAAGAGAGACGTGGTGAAGTCTGAGGCCAACATGGCTTTTGTCCACTTTGTCCATTCCACACTCTTTCTGCCCCTTGTGTGGGCCCAACTCCCTGCTGTCCCTCTTGGGCCCATCTTCTGGGCCTATCCTCTCATTTTTAGCATCATGAACTTCAAGCTCAGCCTTCCTGAAGGCCAGGGTATGTGCCCTTGGCCTGCCCCTCAGCCAGAATGTCCCCTCTTGAGAGAGCACCCTGCCCCTCCTGTAGGTCCCTCCTTCCCTGGGCATCTCACCAGCAGCTTTTCTGTGCGTGTGTGCCTGGAGTCTTCCGTAGGAGCTCAGACCCAAGGGAAAGGGTTGGTTGGCCATGGAGCTTCGAGGAAAGGCTGGAAAGCTGGGGTCAGGGATGCTGAGCAGATGGAAAGAGAGCTGAGAAAAGAAAGAATGGGAAAAAAGGAAGGCGAGCAAAACAGGCTCCCTGGAAAGGTGGGCCAGGCAGGCCAGGGCAGGAAAAGTGGATGTGGGATCCTGGCGGGTTGCACGAGACAGAGGGGGCTTGGGAGCCCTCCATGCTAGGGGCTATGCTGTGGGCCCCGCAGCTTCGCTCAAGTCCGGCCCTGCAGGTGAAAGGGTCTTCGCAGACACTGAAGTACAGACCTCACCAGGACTGGTGTCCTGTGAGACGAGGGAAGTTTGGAGCCAGGCACACAGAGGGAAGACAGGCAGCGACTGGAGGACGGAGGACGGCTGGCGACCCCGAGAAGCCGGGAGGGGTGAGCAGGAGCCCCAGAGCTCAGACTCCCGGTGCCCGGCTGGGTTTGAGCCCCCCGGTGGGCGAGCTCTGTTCCTCACAGCAGGCCCAGCAAAGCACGCGGGATGAGGGGTGGTCAGGGGCCTCGGCGAGGCTGCCTCTGCACAGAGGCCAGGACTCCAGGGACATGGGGGCGCTGAGCCTGGGCCCCCGGGAACCGGCACTTGCCGAAGCCGGCCCCGCTGGCTGCTTCTGACTCTTCCTTGCTTCCCCAGGGGGCCGGCAGGCGATGGCAGCCATCCTCCTGTGGGCAAGGCCCAAGGTGAGTGGCCTACCAGACCTTCTTCCCAGTCACCACTGTGTGGTCCTCCTGGGGGGAGGGGGACCCCGTGTCTCATGGCCACAAGTTCCCCTGGGGACCTCGGGTTTGAGCCGGACATAGTGGCACAAGCCTGTAATCCCAGCACTCAGGAGGCTGAGGCAGGAGGATCCTTGCGAGTTCGAGACCAGCCTGGGCTACAAAGTGAGCTCAAGGCCAGCCTGAACTGCATAGCGAGACCCTGTCTCCAAAAGACAAAAATTAAAATAAAAAAAGGATGGCCTATTGTAGGTGCCGGTATCCTTTGAGGACGTGTCTGTGTACTTCACAAAGGCAGAATGGAAGTTTCTGGACCTCAAACAAAAAGCCCTGTACAAACAGGTGATGTTGGAGAACTACAGGAACTTGGCATCGCTGGGTAAGTGACCACTGCACACGCACTCGGCCCATCTGCTAAGTCTGGGCTCCGTTTATTTCTGAGTTTCCTGGTTTGCTGGTTACACTGAGCCCAAGCATAAATGCATCTCTCCATCAGACCGGTTATCCCTTGTGGGGCCACCGTCGTGTCAGTAGGAATTTTCAGCCAATGTCAATTGGGTGGGATCTGTACATGTTTGGGGTGAATGTGTGGGCCTGTACTAGTTTTGCATATGAAATTGTGGATTGACCAAAAATCTTTCTACTGAAAAGACAGGTATCAATTATAGCGGGATAAATATCTAGATAATATATAAATATAGATGTAGATATAGACACATACATACACACAGAGCCTGACAAAAAATGTATGCACACTTCAGGAAAAGAAAAACTTGTATAAATATTTTAATACTTTTATCTATGGGGGACCCTAGAGGATGTCGTATATCACAGAAAACCTACTACACTGCCGGCCCTCAGAAAAGAAACTAAAAATGCGCACATGCAGCAATCTCACTGACAAGGTTACCCAAGCAGCAGTTCATCTTACTGACACATGCCTAGAAGCTAACAGCCATGACCTTGAGCACCTCTTGTCATTGTAGATGCCAAAGGTAATTTGCATTGATCTCATAATCATAATGTCTCCTTAAATTTAGTATTAAAATATTTACACACAAGTTTTTCTTTTCCTGAAGTGTGTATACATTTTTGATGGAATATATTATATATAGATAGAGAGCAAGAGAGAGAACGCACAACAGGGTCTCCTCAAACTCACAGTAATCCTCCTGCCTCAGCCTTCCCCATGCCAGAGAATGACAGGCATGCACCACCATGCCCAGCTATATTAGAATAGTTAAATGCGTTATTTCAGACCTAGGTTGTTCTTACAACGCTGGGGTTTTATAGCTGGGCGTGGTGGTGCACGCCTGTCATCACAGCACTCAGGAGGATGAGGCAGGATGATCGCTGAGTTTAAGGCCAACCCTGGGCTACATAGTGAGTTCAAAGCCAATGTGAACTACACAGCGAGACCCTGTCTCCGAACAAAAACTGCTCGAGTTTTCTGTGCGTCCACTCACGGAATTTCACATGCTGGAAGGGCAGACAGTTCTTCTTTCCCTCACCAACACGTGCCCAGCCTCCCATTCTCAGGACCCTGGAAGGGGAGCCGGTCCTGCCACTTAACAGGGAAAGCCGAGGATCACAGGCTGGAGCTCAGAAACCAGCCTTTCCCGGCGGGCGGCTGCCATGGTGCCCATGCCAGGCTCAGGCTTCCTGGGAGTGAGCTGCGCATCTGAAGCAGCTCTCCTTATCGCCTCTGTGACCAAGCCCATGGCGGAGAACGGCTCCATCCTGAGCCTTGTTGACCTTCCCAGGCCAGTGGCTGTGCCTCTCTTCCCCAGGTGGCCTCTGGGCGTGGGCTGGGGTGGCCTCCCCTGGACCTGCCCAGGGGCACTTTTTCAGGGTCCTTCCTGCTCCGCTACCTGAGGCTGTCGAGACTGCAGTGTGCACGGCGGTAACTCTGGCCTTGCTTCATTTCCGGCACAGGACTCGCCTCCTCCAAGCCTCACCTGGTGTCCCAGCTGGAGCGAGGGGAAGGACCCTGGGTGGCTGACTTCCGCTCAAAGGCTAAGGCGGGTGAGTGAGCCGCCCCCCCCCCACCGGCTGCCTGTGGGTGGGACCCACCGCCCGGTCCAAGCCCTTTCCGGGTGACCCCACCTTTTCTCTCTTCTGCTTGGGGTCACCTTGCTCCTGCCCAGTGTGAAGGTGCAGAAGGCCAAATGTGCACGAGAGCCCCAGGAAGCCGTGACACCGGTTGGCCCTCTCTGTCTTTGTAGGTGGCAGGATACAGAGCCCAGGGGCCGCGAGGAGGGCCCGGCGGCAGGCTAATGTTGTAGCTGCGCAGAGAGGTCCCCAGGGCCGCGGTCCTGCTCCAAGGCCACAGCGGCCCAAGGGCGCTGAGAAGCGGTACCTGTGCCAGCAGTGCGGGAAGTCCTTCAGCCGCAGCTCCAACCTCATCAAGCACCGCATCATCCACAGCGGCGAGAAGCCCTACGCGTGCCGGGAGTGCGGGAAGCTGTTCCGGCGCAGCTTTGCGCTGCTGGAGCATCAGCGCATCCACAGCGGCGAGAAGCCCTACGAGTGCGAGGAGTGCGGCAAGACCTTCACGCGCAGCTCCAACCTCATCAAGCACCAGATCATCCACAGCGGCGAGAAGCCCTTCTCCTGTGCCGAGTGCGGGAAGCTGTTCCGGCGCAGCTTCGCGCTGCTCGAGCACGAGCGCACTCACAGCGGCGAGAAGCCCTACGAGTGCGTCCACTGCGGCAAGGCCTTCGGCCGCAGCTCCAACCTCATCGAGCATGAGCGCACGCACAGCGGCCAAAAGCCCTACCTGTGCGACAGGTGCCCCAAGGCCTTCACGGGCATCTCACAGCTCATCCACCACCAGCGCGTCCACACTGGCGACAAGCCCTTTGTGTGCGAAGAGTGCGGCAAGGCGTTCCGCGGGCGCTCGGGCCTCAGCCAGCACCTGCGAGTACACAGCGGCGAGAAGCCCTACGAGTGCAGCGAGTGCGGCAAGGCCTTCGGCCGCCGGGCCAACCTCTTCAAGCACCAGGCGGTGCACGGCGACGTCCAGCCCTCCCCGCGCCACAGCCACGAAAAGGGGCCCGGCCGAGGCTGCGTGCTCCTGCTGGAGCGCCGGTGGGAGCCCAGTGGGGCGCGGTCCCCGGAGGGCGGCGAGGGCAGCTCGGCAGAGGCCTGGGGAAGCCCCGGGGGCCCGACAGAGCATGCGTGCGAGCACTGCGAGCACAGCCCCGAGAGCAAGGCGCCGCTGGATAGCCACCGGAGCAGCCACAGCGGGAAGTCGTCCCTCGGCCGCCATGCCCAGGCTCAGCCCATTGGAGGGGGCGACGGCGGCCCCCATGCCAGTGTCCCAGGCCCCGCAAAGCCGCAGGATCCAGCCTCGCCCTGAGGCCGAGACACAGGGCAGCGCGTCCAAGGGGGAGAAGGAGCCCTTCCTGAAGGCTGTGCGCCCCAGCGTCCCCCTGAGGGCAGTACAGGTTGGAGACTGAGCACCCCTTCCGCTCCTTCCCAAGTCCTTCAAGACGTAACTGTGGCGCAGCGACAGCTCCTCGACCCGCACTGTCATCTGGCCACCACGGGGCGCCCGAGTGTGCGCAGGCTGTGCGCGGGGCGGCCGCGGGCGTGTCCGTGCCTGCTGTGGGAAGGGACGCTACTTTGAGTTGACAGAGGGATGGCCCATGCCCTCTCTCGCGGGGTGGGGTCCTCTGCCTCCCCCTAAGAGCTGTTGGTGTTTCCGGGTAGAAGATACTAAAAGCACTTTAATCCTGCGAAGGCGCGGGGCCCTGCTGTCCGGTGCAGGAAGCATCCAGGAGGGTGCGGGGCCGTTTGAAACTCGCGCCCTTCCGGGGCGCCCCCTGCGGATTGTCGGAGCTGCGCCCAGGCCCACGGACAGAGCAGCCGCCCCCTTTCCCCCGGTCCCTCACGGCAGTGGGATCTGGGCCAGACATGGCAACATGGGCGCTCTTGCCATCCTCTGGCTCAGTGTCCTTCCTGCACCTGGAGCCCCCTGCCCCCCTCTCACTCGCTAGTGCGGAAAGCTTTAAAATTTCCTGCTCCTATCCTCCGCGCAGCTCCCCCTTGTGGCTGTGACGAGTAGGAGACAAGCAAGCCATGTTAGAATTTGCATTTAGGTGGCCCTGAATCGAATGTGAGTGACACGGTAGCTGCTTTCCGTGTGACATTTCTTAGAACCCTTGAGGTGCCATTGCTTTGAATGTCTTTATATGCACTTGAAAATGGAGATTTTTTGCCATTTGAGATTGTCAGGGAATGACTCCTTAAATAGGAATCTGGATCCCAACCAATGAAGAGACTCAGGCAGTAGAAGGCGGCCATCCTAGGCCCACATCTGAGAAACTGTTCCTTCTTGTCCCTGCCACGATGCAATCCCTCCTTCCCTTTAGCCCTTCAAATGGCACTTTACTGAATGCCCGGGGTGTCCTCCTGGGACGAGCTCACGGCTAGCTGCAGGCACTGTCCCCAAAGGCCCGGGAGCTCTGTCCCCAGGTACTTTTAACCCAGTGTCCTGGCCACCTCTTTCCAGCCCTCTCCACAACCAGGAGAGAGCAGGGCTTTATCTCCCGTGCCACCCGGAGGGCAAGCAGGTGATCAGGGTCACCGAGACCACTCTTGGGGACACCTGTCGGGAGAACGTGGGGAGACTGGAAATCCAGGCTTCCTTCTGAGAATGCTGCTTGGAGTTCCAGTCCCCAGGACAGCTCCAGACATTTCATACACACCTGCATGCGTGTGCACGCGCACACACATACGTAGACACGCATGTACATGTCAGATATAAAAGCCTGTTGAACCTCCCAGCATTTTTGTAACTTGCTCTTGACTCAGCCACCTCTAGTGATCCCTGTGCCTATGTCCTGTGATTGCCTCTGTGCCTGTCACCCTGCCCTGTATTCTGCAGCTGTGTGTCGTGTGTCGCCCCTGTGTGCTCCGTGCCGAGCCTGGTGCCGGCGCTGACAAGTACACGCGAAGGGAGCGCTGCACGGTGAACATTCTGGATGCCGCCTCTGCTGGAGGCAGCTCCGGCGGTACCTGGAGGCAGTGTGAAGTATCTGCAAGTTGGGCTTTTCGTGTTGAAAAAGAAACATTAGGATGGTGTCTTTGGGGTCCCTGGTGAGATCATTGGGAAGTTTGGGTTTTTCTGAGGCCCGTACGATCACTGCTAGGGCTGCCACAGATGCAGGAGGCGTGCCCCATGCAGGGCAGGTGCGAGCAGCAGGAGGCTGTTATGGCCTCCGTGCCAGCTACTCTGAGGTCCCTCCTGTTGCAGGGAAGTGAATGACTCAGCTCCTCTGAGCCAGGCAGTCTGCAGCTTTCCGGAGCGTGTAACATTCCCTTGGTGCCAGGGTAGATGCTAACTGTAGCTTTAACCCAGGCACCTTTATTTGCCTGGTCCTGTACCCACGTGTCCTCACCACAGGAAGGACCGTGTGCAGGCACATTCGGCATAAGGCAGTTGCCAGGGGAGTGTGGGCCCTGCACTCTGACGTCATCAGAGTGCCCTGAAAAGCTCCAGTGTCCACAGTGTTTGCCTGGAAAATGACACCAGGAGTAGCAACAGCAAATCTTTTTTGTTTGTCAGTTCTCAGTGTAATTCAGCGCCCGTCATTTCGCTGTTGGTCAAAAGGGCATCAGGAGCTGCATTTTCCATGCAGTGAGGACAGCGCGGATTTTGCATGGACCGAGGTGGAGCGCCTGGGAAGGACAATTGCCTGTTTGCCTTTTCTTTTCAGGGACAAAACTTAGACTTAAACCAGCGGTGGGGTTTGCGGAGAAATGCTTGGGCCGGGCTGGGGGCGGGGGAAGGGAGAATGTGAGCTGTGCTGGGGAAGCAGTTCTGGGTTAAAAGATCAATAAGAAGCAGAGTGTGGAGGGCTTGGAGTCCCACACACAGACTCTGGATTCTAGTTGATTCCAGATGAGGAACGGTTTTTCGAAACATGAAACAGTCGGCCTATGATTGGGGAAGGAGGCTGTTGTAGATGATTGCATTTGAATTGTTGAGCACCAGTATACACAGAGAGCTGATGTCTGTGAGCATCAGCCTGTGGCCCATGGCGACACGGCGTGAGAGGGAGCTCGGGGCTCCCACCTGCTTTCCAGCGCACCTGCGACTGCACAAAGCAGGGGCCTCCAGGGTTCCTGGACCGCTGCGTGCATCCTCACTGGGACACCTTCAAGTGTAAGGCCTTGGACATTCGCAATGGTCTCAGAGCCCCCTTGGTGTTCAGGAAAGCTCGCCTTGGTCCTTCTTTCCCACCTGACCAGAAATGAAGGCCGCTGCAGATGTGGAGCTCCTGATGGATTTTACCTTTCTCTGACAGATTTATGGAGATGCGATAGAAATTCGACAGCTGGCATGTGTGTAAACTGTACTTGGCAAGTTCGGATGAGCGTGTACACCTGTCAAACCACCCCCACTGTCACGACAGTAAATATATCCACCTTCTCCCACAGTGGCCTTGTGTCCCCAGCCCCACAACCACTGCTCTGTTTTCTGTCACTAGGGGTAAACGTGCATCTCCGGAGCTCTGTGTAAACGGGCTCGCCCAGTACGTGCGTGGCTGCTTTCACTCAGTAGAGTTCTTCTGAGGCTCACCCCGGAGTTCGTGTGTAGCAGCACCGCTCTCTTTCCTCGCAGTAGTAGCCACAGTACCACTGCAGACCTGTTGGTGGGCATCTGTGTTGTTTCCATGTGGGGCTATGACAAATAAAGCTGCTGTGAACATTTGTGTACAAGTTTCAGTGTGGCCGTACGTTTTCAATTCTCTTGGGTACAGAGCTAGGCAGGGCATTTCTGGGTCCAAAGGTAGCACACTATGTTTATCACTTTTTTTCTTGACAAGGTCTTGCTGTGTAGTTCAGGCTGACCTTGAACTCATTATGTAGCCCAGGCTCGCTGTGAACTTGGGAGGCTGAGTCAGGAGGATCACCACAAGTTCAAAGCCAGCCTGGGCTACAAACCAAGACTTTGTCAAAAAAAAAAAAAAAAAAAAAGAGGAGAATGCCATGTAAGGACATAGAGACACAGAGGAAAACAGCTGTGTGAGCTGAGACATGGGAATTGGAGGGATACAGGATTAGTGCCGAGCTCCAAGAAGCTGGAAGAGGTGGGAAGGGTCCACCCTAGGTCACTGGACCGAAGTGGTCCTACAGGTACCTAGTTGCACCCCTCAGGCCTATCCCTGTGTGTTCCCTTTGGAGGAGCACTTCACACACAAGCTCCTGCCACTCACCCTTATTTATGGATGAGAAAATAGGCTTAGCAATGGACAGGAATTGTCCAGGGCCTCCCCACTGGGACGCGACAGCAAATGCATGCCCAGGTTGGGCTCCAGCACGTGTATTTTTGCCCCTCCAGCTGCCTGAGCCAAACTTGCCATCACCTGGTCAGCTCTCCTGGTGTCCTAACTATGCCCAAAGGAGGCAGAGGGCAAGTGGCTGGAACGCTGCATGCTGGGAAAGAAAAGCTCTTGGGGAAGCAGCATATAGGAATGGAGGGGCTCCCACAGCTTCCCTTTTGTGGGGAAGAGCAGTCCACACCACAGGCTTAGTCAGTGCAAAGGCACTGGGGTAGCATCACAAACTACCCGAGCCAGAACGAGGTGCTCAAAACAACAGAAACTTAGTCTCTCGTTGTTCTAGAGTCCAGAAGTCCAAGCTGCAGGTGTGGGCAGCTGCACACCTTCCAAAGTCTCCAGGTGAGATTCCTTCTTTGCCCCGTCCAGCGTCTGGTGGCCAGGGCGATCCTTGGCTTGTTGCCATGTCTCTTTCAAAGATGTTTGTCTTTGGATATAGGACTCACCCAGGTAACCCAGGCTGGCCTCATCTCAGGCCTTTTTCTGTGTGAGGTCGCAGTCGCAGGGCCAAGAGATTCGGACACAGATGCGGGGGGCGCTTCTGTTCAGCTGTCACCAGACAGGCTCTGAGGAGGCCTGCAAAGAGGAGACCGGACTTCAACTCACCCCCATGGATCAGCTCTGCCATTTGTACTGGGGTTTTGAGAGGGTTTGTTTTGGTTTTAGGGGATTTGTTTCTTTGTATTTTGTGGTACAGAGTATTGGACCCAGGACTTTTCCACTGGGCTACATCCTCAGCCTTATTTTACTCTGGTTTTTTTCTAATTTTGAGACAGGGTCTGGCTAAGTTGCCTAAGGTAGGCTCAAACTTGCAATCCTCCTGCCTCAGCCTCCCTGAGTGCTGAGTTTACAGGCATGCACCACCACACCTGGTTCTGTATTTTTTGTTTGTTTGTTTGTTTGTTTAACTTACGAATGTAGGAGTAAGGATCCCGAGAAGGAAAAATAATTCTCACTTTGAGTAACTTTGATGGTGTCCTGAAGCTGCAGTGTTTTTCATTAAGTACAATCTTTAAATTACAATTTTATTCCTTGTCTCCTTTCTGCCTATCTTTATTTCCATCCCATCTCCAGTCCACTACAGGCGGGTACACACTTGGTGTGTTGGAGGCCTGTGTAGCTGGAGCCCAATGAGGCAGGGGCAGTGAGGAAGGATGAAAATGGCAGGATCCAGGCAGCCCTCTAGGGCTGAGAGGCAGTGGCAAGAGAAGTATCTGCCTTGTGTCTAGTACAAGGGCTCCAAAGGAAGATAGCTATAGCCTTAACTGATGATCACCACACTTCACCATGTGCTGGGCTCTGGGCATGACCCACCCTCCCAGCAACTGTATTGTTGCCATTTCGTGGAGGAGGAAACTGAGGCCAACTTGTGAGGTAACTTCTGTTGGTCAGAGTTGAGGGACAGAAGCCGGGCCTGGGCCCCAGCTCTCACTACAGAGTCCATGCCCATCACCCACCCCTAGATGAGGCCCCCTCCCAACTACCAACTCCCTCCCGGCCCTGGTGCTGGTGTCTCATGAACAAGGTTTGCAGTGTTCCCGGCGATGGTAGCAACACTGCCAGGTTCAGGGACAGCACAGCCAGAAGCGACTGAGCTTTGCCCCTGGTGAGCAGCCTGCCCCCACTTCCAAACTCCCAGCTATCCTCCCTCCACCGGAGGCCTGTGCCTGTCCTTCCCTGCCACCACAGTCACTGCCACCATGTGCATGGCTGGCCTCTGGGGTGCCCACGTGCTCTTCCTCACTGGGGCTGAGGCTGGGCCTCGAGCAACCCACCACCCCTGCACCCCAAGTGCACTTCCTGTGTGCTCATCACAGAAGGGCCGGGGAGATAGCTCAGTGGCACAGCGCCTGCCTGGGAGGGGCAAGGTCCTGAGTTTGATTGCCGGTACCAAAAAAAAACAAAACAAAAACCAGCCCACAGGGTTACTGTCCCCTTGCCGCTTCAGGTGACAGAGGCCCTTTTTGTTGTTGCTGTTCTTTGAGACAGGCTCTCTCTGTATAGCCCAGGCTGGCCTCGAAGACATCACAACCCTCGTGTCTCAGCCTCCTAAGTGCTGGGGTGACAAGCGTGTGCCACCGTGCCCAGCAAGGCCAGGGCGGCAGAAACACCAAGCAAGGCTGCTAAGCACACTTGCCGGGAGCCCCGGAGGCACCCAGGCTCACGGTCATGGCAGGCAGGGCACAGCATCCTGGGGAGAGGACACGCTGGACTCCATGCCGGCGGCCAGGAGTTCAGGGGACAGATCACGCCTCGTGCAGCAGACAGCCGCCCTAGTGTGAGCCCAGGCAGCTCAGGGCCCACGTGTGCCCAGCGGGGTGACAAGTAGGCCCGGGTGGCCATCTCAAAGCCTCAGCCTGAGCTCACCAGGTCCCCAGCGCCCAGTACCCAGCCTCCAGCTATCTCCCAGAGAGCCTGGCGCCATGAGCCTTTGCACATCCCTGCCAGGAGCTCCCACGGCCCCGCCCTGCGGGACGTTTTCCCCATGTGCCCAGGCATCGCCTTGAAACACAGACAGGAGGGAGAGGCCCTGCCCGGCTCCAGGCACCCTGCCCAGGCACACTGAGACCAGCAGGGCCATCTTGCTGAGATGCTGGCAGCTCAGCTGCAGGTGGATCCACCCCAGCCGTGGCGACCTTGCCGCTTGACTGGGCTGCCCTCCGTGGTCCCAGTTTGGTTCACCGTTGTTCTTTTCCATGCCTATGGGGAGGAGCCCGGGCCTTGGAGACCAGCACCCTGGCTTACCTGGGGCCATGGAGGCATCCAGGAAGGGCACAGCCAGCCTCACTGGCCCTTGGGCAGGCACAGCCCTCAAGGCCACTGACGGAGACTGGGGTGCGAGGGGCACTGTGACAGCTGTCACACCTCACCCCACCGAAGGGGGCACGGCTGCTACAGAATCTCATGGGCCAGAGCTGTGCCCTGCGGGCAGCTGGGAGCCAAGACAGGCCAGTGGGAGAGGCCAGCAGGTGGACAGACACAAGGATCAGGGTCAGAGGACAAACGGCCACACGCTCCCAGTGAGATCATTGCCAAGCCAGGCTTTGCCTCGGAAACATTCCTGAGCTCCTCAGACACAAATGGACATCTTGGAAGCTTCCAAACAGAAGGAACCAACCAGGCTTGGTTCATTCTAGCACTCAGGAGGAGGAGACAGGAGGATCTCTGTGAGTTCAAGGCCGGCCTAAACTATACAGCAAGACTCTGTCGCAAAAAAAAAAAAAATTCCAGAAAGAAGCAGGCACAGCTTAAAGGGATCAGAGTGATCAGCTTCCCTGCACACTCTGACAGCCAGAAGGTGGGGAAAGGTCTGTTTTCCAGCCCAACACCACACCCAGCAGAGGAAGGGCAGTGAGAATTGAGATGCAAACAACCGCCCGAACCCCAAGCAGGGTTGTGCACGTTCCCGAAAAGTGCAGTTCGCTCTGCACCAGGGGCTGGCAGAGGCAGCACAGCGGGCAGGGCGCACCGTGAGGCCTGCCCCACACTAATGAGCGCTCCCACTCTGAGGAGAAGGTCAGATGGCGGCGCGGACTGCAGACCCTATCACCTGCACCAACTCAAGCAGGCGAAAGCACCTGTTTTCAGTCAGACGCTGTCTAGAGTGGCTGTGAACATATTTTTACAGGAGATAAACACATCAGTAGCTTCTCAGTAAAGTAGATTTTTCTTCAGAGTAAGGTAGGCCTCATCCAATCAGGCCTTACAAAGGCCTTACAAAGAAAAGACTGAAAAGTTCTGTTCCAGGGACCCTCTGGACTTGGATTGCCATTCTTCCCTTGGTCCCTGGCCTGACAGACTCCCTGCAGCCTCCACAGCACATGAGCTAGTGCCTCAAAATCTTCCCACAGCTGAGCATGTTGCCTGGGATCCCAGTTACTTGGGATGCTGAGGCAGGAGGATGGTAATTTCCAGGCCAATCCTGGCAACTTAGCAAGGCACTGTTTCAAAATAAAAAGGGTTAGGGATGTAGCTGAGTGGTAGAGCACTTGCCTAACACATGTGATGCCATATGTCAATTCCCAATACAAAAACAAAAGCACTCAGCCAGGCATGCTGGTGTACATCTGTATTCCTGGTACCCTTGGAAGCTGGGGCAGGAAGATCACAAGAAATTCAAGCCCAGGTAGGGCAACTTGGCAGGACCCTGTCTCAAAGATAAAAAATAAAATAGTGCTGGGTGAGGACGTAGCTCAGTGTGAATGCCATGGGTTCAATCCCAGTATGATAAGAAAAAATTCTCTTGAGAGACAAATGTCACTAGAATCCTGATTAAACAAGTCATAAAGCAGTAAGCACAAACATACAGCAACTAAGCGTATAACAAAAACCACTAAATGTGAAGACTGATAAAGTGTAATCATACAGAATACTTTCCTATATTACCATAGAATTGGATAGACATCATAGGTTTTGAAAAGCAAGCAAATATATGAAGAAACTGAATAGCTATACAATTGTCAAAGTAGATTTTAGAACTATAGACAAAAGTCCACATCTCTTAAAGAAATGCAATCTTTCAGCTGTCTTGTCACTGAGACACAGTACTCAGCACCCATGACTTCAAGGAGAGGTTTATCCGGCTCATGGTTTCAGAGGATGAAGTTCATG
>NW_004955580.1:204911-217829 GCF_000276665.1 Chinchilla lanigera
GGAAGGAAGGAAGGAAGGAAGGAAGGAAGCAAGGAAGGAAGGAAGGGAGGAAGGGAGGAAGGAAGGAAGGGAGGAAAGAGAGAGAGAGAGAGAGAGAGAGAGAGAGAGAGAGAGAGAGAGAGAGAGAGAGAGAGAGAGAGAAAGAAAGAAAGAAAGAAAGAAAAGAAAGAAAGAAAGAAAGAAAGAAAGAAAGAAAGAAAGAAAGGATAAAAGAAAGAAGAAAAAGGAAAGGATAAAAGAAGGAAGAGGAGGGGAAAGAAAGGAAAATTAAGTCCCAAAGGACTAATACAGGGGCTGGGGATTTAGCTCAGCGGCAAAGGGCCTGCCTGGCAAGCGCAAGGTCATGAGTTCAATTTCTGGTACCGGAAAAAATAAAAATTAAAAAACCAAAGGACTAATGCAGTCTGCGAGTGCGAGTGTGCGTGTAAGCATATGTGTGTGCTTGGGTGTGTGAGAGCGCTGTGTGCAGAGATGCCACTACGGGGGGTGGGGAGCCCCACAGGAGCCCCCTGCTCCCCTCGGCAGAGAGCCTTGATCTCAAGTGGCGCCAGGTCTGCCTGCGGTGACGGGGAGGAGGGCGGCCCTGGACTTCCACACAGCCTGTCCCACACCGTCTCCTGCGCAAGGACAAGCCAGAAATGCTAACGGCCCTTTAATTTCAGCATTTCTTACCCTATGGATTGTTCTATCCTCAAATGCCTTGTGCTAAATGTTTCCCAGGGTTGTTCCTGTGATCCCAGCGATATCCCCACTGGCCGTACACCCCAGGGCCTGGTGTCCATCGGTGACACGGCTCGGCCAGGGGCAGGTGAGAGGCCAGGGACGGGCTAGAGCTAGGGATGGTGGCGCTGAGGATTTGCTCAGCAGTGGCCCAGAGTCTCCTCCACACTGAGGCACGTGACAGGCCAGTCGTCCCTGGCACAGATGTGCTGCAGGCTGCTTTGCTGTGGCGAATGTTAAGGCGTAAGCTCATGTGGTCACGTAAGCCCTTGTCCTAGCTGAACACCTGGGAGTGGGAGCACGGGGTGGCATGGTAGGTGCACAGCCAACCTCTCTGGACACTGCCAGACTGTCACCCCACTGGCTGCCCCACCTTACAGGCTCTGGTCTGGCTTTTTTCTTACTTTTGTTCTAGTGATTCTGAGACGTTAAATATTTGGGAATGTTAAGAACTGATTGACAAAAACTATTATTTATTAAAAATTAAATTATATTAAAAATAAAGGAAACATGGATAATGAAACTGTGGTACTTAAAAAAAAAGAAACTGTGGTATTTACACACAGTGGAGTACTACTCTGCCATAAAGAAGGATAAACTTGAGTCATCTGTAGAAAATAGGTACACTTGAGGCCATAATGTTAAGTGAAATAAATCAGACACACAAGCTTAAATATTGTATGGTTTCTCTTATATGAGAAATCCAAATAAGTTAAGAGCAAAATAAAAGCTAGACAATAGGAAACAGGGAGCTAGATCTTTTGCAAAAGAGGACCAAGAGAGGAGGGGAAAGGATGTAAAAAGAATTAGGATGTATTATGTTCACGTACCAACTCCCTGCGCAGAAGATGGTCCTTCTTACTGTAAACATGGACCACACAAATAAAAATTCTAAAAAGGAGAAACTCAAAACCATCCCATCTTCACTGAGCACATTCACCGTTACCGTGGATTGACACACATCTAGGGGATGTGTGGGGTACAGATCAGCGTGTCTTGAGTCTCTCGCTAAGGTCCCCTCTGGTGACATGGGTTGGCGACGTGAGCCCAGCAGAGGTGAAAGAGCTACGCCACAAGTCAGCGCACCGGCACAGCTGGCTTAAGCACTGTGTAGGTTGCCCAGACCTAAGCAAACAACGGCCGAAACGATCTCGATGCAGGTTAAACTTGGGAGTACCATGAAGGCGCCAAGCTCTAATGCAGAGCTGTCACTCTGCTTCTCCCTGACGCAAGATAAGTGAAAGGAACCACATTTGCATGCGAGGTACGAGTCGCCGATGGGGCAGCTCCTGTGTGAGCATGCACTTCTGCTCACAGAGTTCCTGGAAAGCCAGCGGGCCCACACATAGGCGAAGGGCACACCTCCACCTCCGCCAGAAGGCAGGTCATGGCCTGTTGCTAACCAGGATGGCCTTCTGGCTCCTCCCCCGTCTCAGGACGGTCGGCCGTGGACCTGCCTCGTCATCCTGCCACCTCACACTTGTTGCAGCCCTAGTCACTATGACCTACTTCGGGTTCCCCAGACGGGCCTGGCTGGTGCAAGGCTGGAGACTTTGCTCACGTGAGTCACTTGGGCACGGCCACCCCGCCCCTTCTTACCTGCCCCAGCATTTGGCGGCACAGGCGGCCCCAAGAGACAAAAATGCCTCAGGGCGGGGCCCAAGCCAGGTTCCCTGGCAACCAGAAACCCAGTGAGGTGGCTGGCTTCTCCAGGGAGGCCTCCAGCCCTTCCCAGGGCCCGAAGCAGGTTTCTACTTCTCTGGGGGCCGCGGGTTGGCACCTGCTGTGTGCCCCACGCCCATACAAGGGTAGTAGGCACCTTCCTCTTCCCAGCACCCTGTACCTATCAGTCCACTCTGTGAACTGCAACTTCATGGAGCAGGGACAGGGTCCCCAGGTTGGCCCCCAGCAGGCAAGGGCTGCAGCAAGCTTGGCAGCCGGGCAGGTGGCAGCCCTACAGATGCAGCTCGCCTCGCCACTCTGTCTTGGGCACAGACACAGCCTGTGCGCCCCGCGGCCCTGCTCATCCATTTCTTGGGCCTCTGGGGTAACAAACCCAGGGGCTGGTACTCAGGATGACAGTATAGGGCCAGCCAGGCAGGTGGCTGGTGGCTCAGGGTCTACAGCCCCAGCCCATCACCCCTCAGAGCCGCCAAGCAGCACTACCATCTCCCTACCCACAAATCCACAAGGACGGGCCATAGCGGGGTGATGGGGGCCTCCACTACAGCCCAACATGGCTCTCTGCCTCCCAAGGGTCTGGCCAGTGAGTTAGCTGGTGAGAAATTGATGTTTATTGATAAACAGGAAAGGAAGGGGTCGGGAAGAGCAGATTGCTGGGTTCACAAGCTGTCCAGAGGTAAGGCAGGCCAGCAGCCTGGCAGGTGCATGGGTCCAGGGCTCTCCACTGGGCAGGGCCAGGCAGAGGTGCAGCAAGGTCCCAGTCTGGGCCAGCTGCAGGCTTGAGCTGGGCCAGGTGAGGAAGCCAGCGAAGGAGCGAGTGGTCAGGCCTCGCTGTGTGGGCCATCGGGCGGCAGGTACATGGGTTCAATGTGCAGCCAGCTGCGGGCCTGCTCGTCAGCCCAGGCAAGCAGCTCAGTGGCACGGTGCAGGAAGATGAGCAGCAGCGTGTGTACGTCACCCTCGGCAGAATGCGCTGCACTCGGCTCAGCCCCGAAGTAGCGGTGGAACAGGCTGCCCAGGCTGTAGCCCTTGCGGCCCTGAGCCCGGGTGCCATGGCTGTGGGCGCGGTCCAGGCCCCGCAGTGCCGGCAGCGTGTCCAGGCAGACAGTGTCCTGGGGCAGGTGGGCACCCAGGCGCTGTAGCTCCGTGCACAGCAGGGGGAAGTCGTAATCAAAGCCGTTGTGGGCCACGAGGCAGATGGGGCCCTCCTGGCGGCTCAGGAAGGCCTGCAGGCTCCGCACCACGGCGCTGTCAAAGCCGGCCTTCCGGCACTGTGCCAGGCCCTCACTGCTCAGGCCGGTAATCTCGCTGGCCTTGGCAGTGAAGGGCCGTTGCGGGCTCATGCACAGTGTGAGCTTATCCAGGATGCGGGGGAGCACAGGGGCTCCAGACTCGCCACGTTCTGGATTTTCCAGGGAGGAGCGGTGCACAGCAAAAAGGGAGATCTCTGCAATCTCTGGGTCCATGCTGGGGAGCCCAGTGGCTTCCAGGTCCAGAAAGACAAAGGTCGCGGCCGGGGGCAGCTCAGACATGGTGGTCTTCTCACAGGGACAGGGCCTGAAGCTGCCGGAGCAAGCAGGAAGAGGCTACAGAGACAAGGACGTGCTGGCCCCCAGCCCACCCCATGCAGCCTTCGCCTCCAACAGTGGCTTCCCCTAGGGGCCGCCACAGCACTGGGATCAGGGCCCAGGGCCTGTTACTGTCCCTTCTGCCCATGATGGGGCCTCCTAGGGACCCGCTGCCCCCTCCTTTCTGTCCCTCAACCCCACTCCTGCCACACAGCAAGGAGCAGAAAGCAGGCTGGCTGTGATCAGATCAGGCCCGGAGCCCTCCGCCTTTCGCCACCAGACCCATGGCCGGCACAGGCCCAGGCAATTCTGGGAAGGCAGGCAGCCCACCAGTGGCATCTGGCCCGAAGTGGGCTATGGGCCAGCCTCCCTGGCAGAGCAGCACTGCCCCAGCTGGTTCTGCCCGCTTTGGGGCCTGATGGCCATCCTCACCGACCCCACTGCGCCGGCTTACCTAGAGCAGGAGCTGGCTGGCGTCCTGAGCTGCTGGCTGCTGGCACCTGTCTCCGCACGGGCTGCTCCAGGCGGCCTTTAATCAGCGGCTGTGGCCCGCCCCCAGCGCGTGTTGGGCAACCAGGGGCCCGAGGCTGCAGGACCTGCGCAGCCGGCTCATTCGCCGCCCCCTCGCCAGCACACCACCACCACCACCACCACCACCACCACGACACACGCCCGTGTTTACACATCGGGAAGCAGGCTCCACACATGCAGGCTGCCGATGGCAGGAGGAACGTGTCCTCACAGGCACGAGGAAGCTGGGTCCGGCAAAGGTGGTGGGGGCCCAGCAGCAGCTATCAGACCCGGCGGACCCAGGCTACGTTCTGGGACATCACCCAAGACAACATGTCCCCTGCTCAAGACCCTGGCTTCCCCTCGGAAGTGAGGCAGTGCCAAGCCGCAGCAGCCTATGAAGGGGAAGGGGTACTCTCCAAGGACAAGCCCTCAGCGTCACCCAGCCTGGAATGGCTGCTGCCCAGCTGTGGGCCCATCTCCCACCAGGAGGGGGATGGATCCGCTTCGAGTGTGACGGCCCAAGACGTCGAACAGGCACTTAGCAGAAGCTGTGACGAAGGCAGCAGGGCTAGCAGGTAAGGGGACAAGGTGACACAGCCAGCTGGGAGGCCTGGGAGCCCAGGACCAAGTGTGACACCCTCAGGCCTTCATGCCCACCTGGCTCTGAGTGCAGGGCACCATCAAGATGGAGGGTGGCTGTAAGGCCACGCTCAGTCCAGAAGGTGTGTGGCACCCCAAGGATCTCATTCTGGAGCACGAGGGGGCAGTACTTGACAGCAGGGGCACAGAGCAGCCCTCACGGACCTCTCACATAACTGACTCACCTGGACAGCGGTGACTGGGCCACAGGGGCCCCCTGGCCTCGAGTGCCCACAGGACACTTGGGGGAGCAAGGAAGGGCGGGGTCCCACCAGTCCTGCCTGTTCCCAGGCTCCAAGGAAGGGAGGTGGCGGTGGCAGGTGCACTGCTCAAGGAGATACTGGGTCACCCAGGAAGCCCAGGGAGCTGGGCTTCCGGGACAACCAGTCAGGTGACATCAAGAATTTCCAAGCGGGTACTGAGCACCTGGGCAGGCGGGAGGACAGGCCAGCTTCCGGGGCACAGGGCTGCAAGGAGTGTGCCCTGGGACCCTGAAGTTGCAAGGGCAGGGTGGGCCACCTCAGGCTGCAGCAAGGCGGGGTGGGTGGGACATGCCAAACTTCACTGGACAGCTGTGGGAAGGAGTGTGAGCAACAGGTAGAGGGGACCTGGGCCACTTCGGGACAAAGGAGATCACGCAGCACAGGCTGGAGGGGAGAGGGGTGACACAGAGTGACAGAGGCAAAGAGCAGGTGAGGGACAACTTATTGGGGGAGCCTGAGGTTTCCCATCCCTCCCACCCCACCCCACCCCCCACCCCCAGGAGCTGAGGCTGCAGCCCCATACTATCCCATGCCCTTCTGCAGGCTGTCGTTGAAGATCTGGTACTTCTGTGTTAGTTCTTCTATTTTGGTGGCTGCAAAGGAAAGAAAAACATAAAAGCCAAGTGAGGTAAAAGCTTCCAGGCTGGGAGAGGTGGGGCATCGTGCTGAGTCCCCTCAGCGATGGCAGGGAGGGCCCGAGCTGGCTCTTGAGGAGCTCACAGCCTGAGGCCCAGTGTCCACCGTGGCCCTTGGGGAGCTGCGAAGAGGGCCTGTGGGTCCCAGGCTGCATCCCGCGGACCACAGCACTGCATCAGGGCCCGGGCCAGGCCATGCTGTCCCACTACCCCCACCCGCCACTCCAGCAGCCAGGGGTTGTCTTGATCTTGATGGTGGGTTCTATCTGACTCACACATTCCCAACGTCATGAGACAGACCCAAGGCAGCTGCTGTGACCCGGCTTCCCAGATGCACATGGAGCCCACCGCACGAGTTCCCTAATTTCTGTCACACCTGTTTCTTCCGTCCCTTCTTCCTGGAGTGTCCTCGCTCATCCTGCCTGTCCCCTCCCCTCTTCCAGCCCCAGGCTCAGCAACACACTGCCTTTCACAAGGCGAGGACAGTACCACTGACCTGAGCTGCACTGACGGCCCCAAGTCATCAGTCTCTGCCCACCCCAAGGGGGGCCCCAGGGTAAGGCCTGAGTGGGTGGCTCTGCTCAGAGCCAGGACCTTCAGCTGTGCCCTGGGGACCAGCTGTAGCATCATCAGCGCTACTAGTGGTGTCCAGGGAGCGGACATCGCCCAGCAGACGGTGCCTCCCCTTTATCAAATGCAGAGGTGCTCCCCGCTCTGCAGGGAACCCAGGCTCCGAGAGCCCAGCCTCTCAGCCTCCATCCAGCCTCAGCGCTCCCAAAGCGCTTCCACCAGGACCACTCCGGAGGTCAAGCACAGCTTCCTCCCTCCGAGCTTCAGCCCCCGACCCCAGCTCTGGAGCTCCCGGTGGCAGCGGGCGGGGTCCACGCTGGCATCTTTAAGGCTCCAACATGCTCCGGACTTAGAAAGCAGGCCCTGGACCAACTCAGCTCTGCGGGCGTGACATGTCCCTTCCTCTCGGCCCCTGGGGCTGTGAGTGCCACTTAGCGCTCGGCTCATGCTCCCATCTCCTCTCTGTTCTTAGAGACTGGACACCTCGTTCTGTTTTCCTGGGCTCTTCCAGGTGTCCAGGTGAGGGTGGATGGCATGCCAAGCGGGCTCACGGGTACGTATCTGAGTGTCAGCTGGGTCACACATCCAGATCTTCTCTCTTCACAGTGCCCACTGCACCTCACCCACCCCAGGCGGCGAGAGTAGCCATTTCCAGCAGGGCCGCTCCCGGGGAGTTTGGAGCAGTGCTGCGCAGGGCGGGGCTTGGAGCCTCGGAGGCCAGGAAGGCACCTGTGTGTACCATTTTCTTCACAAAACAGCAGGCAAGGGTTCCCGCCCTGAACACCTGCCAGATCCCACCCCCCAAGCAGACCGGCCCCCCACTGCTGCCCGGCAGCGCAGCCTCCTCACACTCCTGACTCCCGCCTTCGGCTCCCGTCCACCTCACAGTGGCCGCCCATCAGCGAGGAAAGGGAGCAAAACCCTAACCGTTTCTCCAAAGTCAGTCTGGGAAGCAGCTACATGTCCATGGACAGACAGATACATGTCCATGGACAGACAGAGAAACTGTGTGGCTGCTCACTACACTCAGCCCCTGGGAAGGGTGCACCTTGAGACTGCAGTGTTAAGGTGAAAGAAATGGGACACCAAAGCTTAACTATCACATGGTTTCTCTGAAAGGAGAAACCCAGGGTACAAACCATCTAAAGAGCAAACTAAAAGATACATAGTAGAAAACAGGGAGATAGATCTTTTGCAAAAGGGAAGCTGACCGAGGGACAGAGGGAGGGGAAGGAACACAGAAAGAATGAAGATGAGTCATGTACAGGTACCACTCCCCGCAAGGAATGCAATCACTGTGTACTAAAAACATGGACTAACCAAAAACTTTTAAACCCTTCACAACAATTCCAGTTGCAGACCTCCTCTGGCCAGGCGTGGTGGTGCATACCTGTCATTCCAGCGCGCAGGAAGCCGAGGCAAGAGGATCGCTGCTAGTTCAAGGCCAGCCTGGACTACACAGTGAGTTCAAGATTAGGCTGGACTACACAGCGAGACCCTGTCTCATAAAACTAAAGGAGGGCAACCCATTCAGAACCCCTCCTGTCTCTCAGGAGCTATTCCCTCTTCCATTCCTTTCCCAATAAATTTTCCCACTTTTTTTTTTTTTTTTTTTGGTACCAGGAATCGAACCCAGGGCCTTGCACTTGACAGGCACGTGCTGTACCACTGAGCGAAATTCCCAGCCTTAATTTTGCCACTCTTAATCTCTATAACTCCATAGAATACATTCAACTTCAAGGAACACAAACTCAGCGTATCGGACAACCAGCAGGGTGAACTTCTGTTTCTCATCTTGGTCTTTAAACTCTCCTCAGCCCACCGAGCTTCTGAGGGTGGAGCCTCTGCTGTGCTTCCCTTGCTCCGCTCTCCCAAGAACCTAAGAGTCAGTTCTTCATGAAAGAAGCACTGGACTAGGAGCCAAGAGTAACTCTTCACTAACTTGGTATTGTGCAAGTCATCCTACCTCCCTGGATCACAGCTGCCTCATCTGTAAAAAAAGAAGATAAAAATTCTTTACCTGTCTGAAGAAGAAGTGGGTGATAAGGAAAAGCAGAAGCTCCTTCCTCCTGACCTGATATTGGGGAAAAAATGAGGTGCGGGACCACTCTACTATGGTATTGCTTGCTCTGGGTCCCACATCTACTTATCGCTCTTCACGCTGTGCCTAGAGACATGGACAAGAGAAAAGTACAAAATACCGAACCTGTGGCCAACGCAAAGATAGAACCGCCAGATACTGGGCTCTATTCTGATGAGTATCTCAAGCAAGTTGCTGATGTGCTGGAAACATAAACCTTTCAGAGAAAAGCTCAGAGAACAGACACAGAGGAAATAAAGAGTGGGAAGCCAAGCAAAGAGCTGGCCTTAGTAAGTCACCTCGTGAGGACAAAACCTGACGAACTGAAAAGGCAAGAAGCTGGAAGGTTAAGAATGCCAATTACAACTAAATTAGATTCCCTTTAAGATATAGGGCAAATTCTCTCTGATGAATGTGATCGTTATCTATAGCCAAAATGTACCAATAAAATCTAATATAAAAATAAAAAAGATAGAGGCATGGACCACCAAGCTCTTCTAAAACAATTTGGTCACCAAAACCATATGAACCCTGGCAAGTTTGAATCCACACATTTAGATATGCTAATCAAAGTGGCAACAAATGACCTGGAACAGTACAAGACTGCACACGAAGAATTTAAAAACATGAAACAATGAAGGAACATGAACAGAGACAATATTGAAAAACACTATATAGAGAGAAAAGAAGAATCTAAATTTGAAGAAATGATGGGAAAGCATGAAAAATCATCCCGAAGTTAATCATCCAGGAAACAAAGACCAACTAAAGGAGGTATGAGAAGAGGCTCACGGACCGGACCCTAACGACTTTGATCCCAAGACATTTTTCAAGCCCCGTGACGCCAACAGTGACGGATTCCTGGATGAACAAGAATTCGAGGCCCCGTTCACTAAGGAGTTGGAGAAAGTGTATGATGCCGAAAATGAAGAGGTGGAAGAAAGGCTTCGAATGAGGAAAATGTAATGAATGAGGCTGTTACAAACAAAGACTGACTGGTGATGCGGGAAGAATTTTTTAAAGCTACAGAAATAAGGAATTCTTGGAGCCAGAGAGCAGGAGACACTGGATCAGCAACAGTTCTTCACAGAAGAAGAACTAAAAGAATATGAAAATATTATTGCTTTACAAGAAAATGAGCATAAGAAGGCAGATGAGCTTCAGAAACAAAAAGAAGAGCTATAGCAGCACGACCAGCTGGAGGCTCAGAAGCCGGAGTACCATCAGGAAGTAGAGCAGATGGAACAAAGAAACTTACAACAAGGAATCGCTCCATCAAGTTCGACTGGAGAACTGTAGCTCGAGCCACACACGTCAAGTTCCCAAGAACTTGGAAGAAAACTGTTCATTCAACATTTGTTTCATCTTTTAACTCCTTTTCTTTCGTTCTGCTTAATAAATATTTTAAAGCATAAAAAAAAAAAAAAAAACCAACTCCTCTGGCAGACAAGAGCGGTGAAGCTCTCAGCGGAGGCCCACTCCCTGCTCCTCAGAGTTTGGACCCATCCCCAAGAAAGACATGCGTGGACTTCCTCACTACCTTCCCAACTAACCCTAAAGGCCTGAGGAAGTGGCCTTGTCAAAATGTGGCCACGAGCATAATTTGAAATGCAATACAGCTGCTTCCCAGGGGTCTGCACAGGGCTACGCGATCCAGGACAGACTTTCTTTATATGATCGCACTCAAGCCCAGCACTGTCCCGTTGCTTCCCAACTCTCAGGAAAAACCCCGTCTCTCACCCTGACCACACTTCCTCTCCAAATCCTGCCCGCTGTCCTCCTTGATAGTGTCCCTTGATCTAAATAAACTCTTGACTGGTAAGTGGTTAAAACAGCATGCTAGAAAATATGTAATGCTAAAGAAGTAATAGAGGGCCGGGGATATGGCTCGGTGGCATAAGCACCTGCCTGGTAAGTGCAAGGTCTTGACTTTGATTCCCAATATTAAAAAGAAAAAAAAAAGAAGTAATAGAAAAAGAGAGGATTAAATAAGATCTAAGAATTATAGAAAACAAAGAACAAAATGGCAGATGTAAATTCTACCTCATCAATAACTATATTAAATGCAAAATAATTTAAAAACTCTATCAAAAGGTAGATATTGGCAGAATGGATAAAACAGGCTAGCAGTCCCTCAGGAAGTAAAGCTGAAGTCATGTTGTGAGCCAGTGATTCTCCTAGGCGTAGACTCGAGAAGTGAAAACATTCACACGCAGACTCATACGCAATGCTCACAGCACTATTAGTCACGACAGACAGAAACAACCCACATGCCCACCAAGGGACGATAAACAACGTACACTCGATCCACACAATGGGAAATTACTCAGCCATGAAGTGGAATGCACTATGTGAATAAACCTTGAAAGTAGTATGCTCAGTAAAAGAGGCCAGGCACAAAAGGCCACATAGTTTATGTGTCTATTTTTAGGATGTCCAGAAGGAGCTGGAGCTAGAGGAATGGGGAATGACTGCTAATGGTATGGGACTTCCTTTTAGGGTGATGAAAATATTGTGGACTTAGTAGTGATGGTTGTACAACTCTGCCAGTATCCTAAAAGACTGGACTGCACACGTGTAAAACGGTGAATTTATGGTATGTGAATTAAGAGCTCAGTAAAACTATTATGAAAAATAGGGCTAGGGTGTGGCTCTGCAGTAGAGCCAAGGCCTAGCGAACCCCGGGCTCGATTTGTAACACAAGAAAGAGACAGAGAAGGGACAGAGATGAGAAGAACAAGGTAAAGAAACTACCTTCCTTCTTTGTGCTTATTCTGCCATTTATTTTCTAATCTCCTAAAATACAATAAAGGTACGATAGGGAAAAAGACAGACACAGAACAGAGAACCCTGAGACCCACGTATGTATGCATACTTAACTCAAAGAGGTGATGGGACTGTAAGCCGAGGGGGGAAAGAGTAGATTTCCATTACATGATGCTGGGACACTGTGTACCCACGTAGGACAAACTGAAGTTGGACCCCCACCCCACCCCACACCGCACCACACCCAAAAGTCAACCCTGGAAAAATGACTAACCCACCTGCAGACAGTAATGCTCTATAAAGAGCATGGAGCACTGTGTGCTGGAGTAGGAAAGCCTACACTTAAAGTAAAATCTACTGTGTATGAAAAGACCACATAAAAGGTCTGTAGAGATAGTGGAAAGATATGTGAGGACTCATGTGTAGAATATAAACAGGGTTGTGCATCCATGAGGTAAGATGAACCAGCCCAACAGAAAAATGAGAAAGACTCAAACAGGCACTTCGTGAAAGAGAAAAGTTCAATGGGCAGTAAGTGCATAAAAAGCTACAACCCTGCTAGAAATCAGACAAATGCCAAAGACGGAATGAAATGCCTTTTTATACCTACCAAATAGGCACCCACGGGAAAGTCAGACCAGGGCAAGGGGCACTGAGTGTGTAGTGCAGTACGCTGCCTCCTATCCTGCACAGGCGGGTGGGCCGCAGGGCAGGAGGGAGTGCTTCTGCCCCAGACTACAGAAACTGGCCGCGCGTGCACAGGGGTGACGGCCAGCATGCTCACGGCAGCAACCTCACTGACCACCCGCACATGCAGGTAGAGCAGCGCGGAAAAACAGCACGGCGAACGCCGGGGCTGGAACGCGACACATGACAGATAGCCCGCTGCTTGGTTTTGTAAGAGAAACGTTCCAAAACACAGCCGCACTCATTTGCTCGCATTCCTCTGCGGCTGCTTTCTCGTGACCATGGTGGCACTGCGTCCTGCCATGGACACCACACGGCCCTCCAGGCGGAAAACACTGACCGCCTCATCCTCGACTGAGAAAGCTGGCCGACCTGTGCCACATGGCAATGGAACGACCCAATTACAAACAGAGCACAGAAACCTGGAAAAGAAATAATGATCAAGTCAAGACAGCAGAGACTGGGGCAAGCAGGAGCGGCACACCGTTCCACTCCCCACCTGGGCTGCGCTGACCCAAATACCCACTGTGAGATCATCTGATCTGGAATACAGGGTTTCACATGAAACCGGGAAAACATCCACACCAAACCGTCTGTAGAGCCCTAGCAGTTGATGCTGTCTGAAAATGCTGTTTCTATTCTTCAAAAAGAACAGACTTAAAATGTACATGTCTACAATTAAAGAAGACAGGAGAAAAGTTAGTTAAAAGTGAGTTCAGCTGGGGATTTAGCTCAGCGGCGAAAAGCGCCTGCCTGGCAAGCGCAAGGTCGTGAGTTCGGTTCCCGGTACCAGA
>NW_004955580.1:217929-240752 GCF_000276665.1 Chinchilla lanigera
AAAAAAAAAAAAAAAAAGTGAGTTCAGAAATAATTTTGCCTCAGTCCAGTAGCGGGAATGTTGAAAAGATCAAATCCAGAGCTGCTAAATAAGATGGCAATCATGTGGCCTAGTCACGCGGCCTCACTAACATGAGGGGACACGTGTCGAGGTTGGAATCTGCAATGAGGAAAACACGTTGTGTCCCAACATGTTCACTGTGTCCCTCTGTCAAGGGCCAAAACAGCCGAAGCGATGCATGCTCACTGCTGAACTCTCTGAACTCCCTCTGAAGACCAGATAGAGAGAAGGCTAAAGAATACACCCAGCCCCTCCGACTCCCGCGCAGGGAGTACGCACGTTCACAGGCCGGCTCATTTCCTTTGTGGGTTTCATCCACATATTTCTTCCTTACAAAGGTGAGGTTATACTGTGCATTTTACTGCTTAACCCGCATTTTTCCTTCAACATTTTATAATACGTCATCATAACCAATGCTTTAAACAGTGATTACTATTCCACCGTGCTAAGCCATTACTTACTGAGCACCGCTAATGCAGGACTTGAGGTGGTTTCTACTTTTCCACTATTTTAAACCCTGAAATGGTATTACACAAGTCTTGGCCACTTTCCTGTTGCTGAGATAAAATCTCCAGCACCCACAACTTAAAGGAGAGATTTGGTTCGCGCTTTCAGTCCATGGTCGCCTGCCCCCAAGACAGAAACATCACGGGAATACCCGCCCGGAGGAACAGAGCTGCTCCCCTCAGGGGGCCAGGAAACGGAGAGAAGGAGGGGGACAGGAAGGGAAACACCCTTAAAATGCACACTCCCAGTGAGCCGCCTTTTCCAGCCAGACCTCGCCTGCCAAGAGCATACTCAGCCCTGAATTCACCCAGGATCAGTCCCCAGGTAAGTACAGCGCCCCGCCCGCCGGCCAGTCCGGTTTGCATGCCCTGCCTCTGGACCTGTAAGCCTTTTGGGGAACAGTCTAGATCTGCACCATACCAATGTGTAACAGCAAAAGCCGGGATGAGCTACAGACTCAGTACTAGGAACTCCAAAGCAAACTGCAGCAGATGCCCAGATGGAATAGTGCCCGAGAGCGAACCATGTCACCAGGGCCCTGGGAACGCTGCCGATGAGCCCGAGAGAAAGAGCACCATGGAAAAGCAGATGCATATTACGATGACACTTAGGAATAAAAGATGGCGATAGGAGAAACAGCAGGAAACAGACCATCATACCAACACCAACCACCTCTGGGCTGCTGGAGTGGGGGTCACTTTGTTCTCACTTCTGCAAATCCCTCAGTCACCCTAACTTCCTACCAGGGATGTTTTGCTTTTAGAATCTGTTGAAAGCATTTTTTCAGGAGAGGGAAAACAGCAATTATGGGAAGAATACCCGAGGGACCAGTCCCTAAATGCTCCCCAAGGGCCAATGAGACATAGAAAGATGAGGCCACGCCTGGGCCGGGCGCTAAGCCAAGGGGGCAATGCGCTTTGCAATGCTGGGACACCTGCTGTGACCACGCACCTAGGCTCATCACGAAGCTCCTGCTGTCCCAACAGATCGGCTCTCTCTCCTGCCTCTCCACCGCATCCACGGCCTCCACAGAGGCATCCGTGACCTCCACGACTGCTTGCAACAGCTGGCAGGGAGGGAGGGCATGTGTGGCACTTACCCGCAGGTGGCACCTCCTTCTTCTCACCTGCCCTCTCGCCGTGTACGTGGCATTCGGCCCCTCAGACAGCGACAGGCAAGGGGCAGAATGCACAGCGGGAGCATCGCCAACACAACTCGAGTCCTCCTTATCCGGCCCACTGGAGATGCTGCACGATCGTGTCTCCCTGGCAACCCTCAGTGCCTAGTGACATGGCAGCACTGCGTGTTGTCCCAGCCCAAGCTAAGCAAATGGTAGGGCAGAACAAAATGTGCAAAGAGAAAAAGCCTTTGCGCTGGGAGAGATGACTGTGCCCTAACTGTCCCTGTTGTGTGAGTGTCACAGATAGGCTAGCCTGAGCTTGGGACATCTTGGAGCCTTTCTGGTAAAAACACAAAATCCACGTCACAGAACCCTTGAGCCAATGTCAGGATGTGCACGTGGCAACACAGTGATCATAAGCAAACCCAGCTGGCCCTGAGGATCTGAACCACAGAAGAACAAAATAAGCAAACAGTAACCCTGTCTCTCCCGGGCTGGCTCACGGGCACAGACCCACAACATGTGTCTTCCTGTCTGCCACAGCGCTCAGTCATACGCAAGACAGGAGGCACCCCGGTATGCTTGCGCGTGACGTGAAAACAGAGCGAGGCCAATTTAGGGACACGAGCTGGCAGCCAGGGTAAGGAGTGCATGTTGGGTCAAGTAGAACCCAACACAGGCAATGCACAGAGCTCTTTAGGGCCTGGGGTCTGGGGTCTGGGCTCAGCTGACACCCCACAGTGATCTCTTGGGGACACCATCTCCATCAGCCCTCCTCCCTGCTACTGCCTAGGCACCTTCCTCCAAGCCACGAGATTTGTCTGCTGCAAGCCACCCGGGGTCCCAGACCTAAAGCTCAGAGCCTGGCCACGTCACACTGGCTCAGGGAGCCTAAGTTCATTCCAGACCTTTAGTCCCTGGGGTCCCCAAGCAGTTGTGAGCTCTGGGTGGGGTAGACAGGGCACAAAGGGAGAGGAGAGGACAGGAGGGTCCTTACTTGGCTGCAGGAAGCGAGAGTCTGGTACACCGCTTGGATGATGGGGCCACATGGGTGGAGGGTGGGGGCCGGGCGCTGGCAGCACTCCCCCAGCTCGTCATCATAGACTTGGATGAAGGCCAGGACCAGCTGGTGGAAGTCGGAGATGACCAGGCGTAGCTTCTGCTCCAGCATGCTGGTGTCGATGCCACCTGCAGCCTCCCCAGCCTTGTATTGCTCCAAGCTCTGCAAAGCCAACAGGAAGAGTGGCGGGCCTCCCGGCCTGGCCAACCCACATCTTATACAGTGGGCAGGCTAGGCAAAAACAGGAAAGAGGATGGGGCAGACCAGAAATGATCAAGAGATGATATAGAACGTATAGCAATTCCCCAAACAAAGCTAACTACCATGTCTTGCAAATGTACCCTAAAAAAACCTTTTAATTTTGAAAGATAAGAAAAGACCTAGCAAGCAGGTGGGAGGCCAAGCAGCAGCCTCCAGCCTTGCCACCTCCGCCCCTGCTTGCCCATGCACACACAGGCCGAAGCCTCTGTCCCCGAAAGAGCCTGCCAAGGGCTGTCGGGAGCTAAAAAGCACAGTGCTTGGGCTAACCCTCCCTTCCAGGAGAGCCTCCTGGCTCCCATCACAGCAAGCACCAACCCGTAGGCTCACAGCCCACCAGGCAAGGACAACGGGCATCCCCGCACCGGGACTCAGAGTGGGGCCTGGGCCCCGAGGCCCACCACCCCAGAAGCCAACAGCCTCACCTCGGTCCTGAGTGCCCACAGCCTGGCTGTGCCCTCCTGCAGCTGCCTGGCCAGTTCTGCCACCTTTTCCTGCTCCGACTGGGCCAAGGGGCCGGCCCTGCATGGAAAGAAGGGGCACTAGCAGCTGTCTGCCGCATGCACCAACCCTAACCCTAGCGAGCAGCAGCGGGCAGAACCGCAGCCCTCTTGGACACCCACCCTTCACACTCATTGCTCTGATTCTGAAGGACAGGTTGCGTGTCCAGGGGCCCTGGCTCCGACTTGGGGTTCAGAAGCATCTCCAGATTCGTGCCAGAGAAGAATTCGTCCAGCAACACGTCATTCTTCTCAGCGGTGTCCTCGAAGTGCTCCTTCACACTACAAATGCAGGCCAAAGCCCACCATCACAGCAAGAACACTGGCCCGGCAAGCCTGGGGTCCCAGGTGGAAGACCCCAGAGATAAAGGAGAGCCGGCAGAAGGGAGGGGTGCCAGAACCCCACTGCTCACTATCTCTCCCGGCCTTTGCCTGCTTCAGAGCCTCTCAGAGGGGCACCTACGTACTCGCCCTCCTCCAATATGCCTGGGCTCTCTCTCTGAGGCCCCCAGGGCTGACAGCTCAGAACCTTAGGCAATGACCTGGGACCTCAGCCACCTGGACACACAATGGAGGTGTCCTGTCTCAGCTTGCATCTCTAGCTCCTGGACCGGCATGTGGCCACTGCCACCAGAGGGGGATGGTGAGACCCCAGCTAGAGATGTGTCCCAACCCCCAGACCCTCACCAGCTCCACATGTAGGACATAGAACAGCCAGCCCAGGGCACCCTGCGCGCGGCTGGGACCTTTACCTGGGGTAACCAGAGCATCCAACAGCCAGGCTCTGCACGATGTCAAGCATCTGGCCCATGAACTGCAGCTGCTTCCAGGCACTGGCACAACCCTGGGCAGAGAAGGCCACACACATCTGTGGCCAGACTCCAAGCAGGTCCCCTGCCCAGACTGCCCCCAGCTCCCTACTGCCACGCGGAAGCTTCCTCCCATTGGCTCGAGGACTGTGACCTCAGGGACCACTGCCACCAGAACTCCCTGCTGGGCCCCCACCTTGGGCACGCACATCGACACCAGTGAGCACCCTTTGGAATTTACAGCTCATTGGGTGGGTATGTAGCATACAGAAGGGCCTGCTATGGCAGAACACAGCTCACAGGGACCTGATGGTGGCTGACCCTACCAGATCGCCTGCCCAGCCAGGGCGGCAGAGGCTACCCAGCTAGCATGACAGCTCCTCGGGGTGGCCTGCTAGGCAGCAGGGGACCGGAAGTCTGGTCGGGAGTTCCCCTGGCTTTCCAAGCAGCTGCTCTGGAGGGCTGACCTGGTCTCCTACTGCCTAGGTGTGTGGGATTCTCGTGAGCCACTGCCCAGGCAGAAGTTCAGGGTGGTCTTCCCAGAAAGTCACTGGCCCCAGGGCCCAACACAACCTGAGGAGCAATGACCACCCCAGGAAGCCCGGTGTAAGCAGGGGCATCAGAGGGCCAGCTCTGCCGGCTCTCGACTTCACCTTCCCATCGGCCCTGCCCGGACAAGGCTGCTCAGAAGAACACAACAAAAGGAAGTCACTCAGCTGGCACCGCCAGCAACTCTCTAGAAGGCCCTGTGAGAAGCCCTTGCTCCAAAAGTGGGCCCCAAAGGCACACGCAGCCCCTGAGCAGGGGGAGACTTGGGGACAGCATGTCGCCTTGTCCCTGGGTGCTGAGTCTCCCAGCTGCAGCTGCTGCCACGCCCCAAAGGCCCAGCTCCGCCTGTATAACCAGGTCCACCTCCACAAACTCAGCCTGTCATTGGCTGATCTGCCCCTGGGACACACTCACAGGGTAGCTGTGGGCTGAACGGGGGACACTGTCCAGGCAGGAGCCAGCGACACAGAACCACAACAGTGACTTCCCCTGGGACCTCACGGAGCTCTGAGCAGGGGCCCAGGCTGGGACACTCCTGCCCACTGTCACCTCTGCAGCAGAGAGCCAGTTCCCAGGGCCCAGGATGGCCTGGGAAGCCTGCCTGGGGCCCCGCTGTGCTCACAGGCTGACTCCCCTGGAAAGCCCCGCCCTGTCCACCTCTCCCTGTGAGCTCTGCAATACCACAGTTCTCAATATCCAGGACCCTTTCGCATCACCAGGGCCCAACCACGACAGGCACCAAGGGCTCCCCACACGGGCCAGGCATCTGCACACTGCCTCCCGTTGGTCTCCTCTCTGCTCCCAGCGAAGGGCCAGACAAGCAGGACACGCTGGCATCCACTGAGGCACTCACCTGTGCCAGGCTCCTCCATGCCCTCTCCTGCCCCCAGCCTGCTCACCTCTCCCCCAGCACCAGCACTTAAGCTAGCAGCTAGGCCTGCATGGGTACCACACAGCTGGCCAGCGGGGCTTACGACAGCCACCCTTGCCTCGCCCAAACCCCATGCCTCAGCTGCAGCCCCCTCAGCCATACTTAATGGAAGCTGGTGTTGTGGGCCTGGAGACTCTTCAATGGCCATCACCTCCTCCAGCCTGCGAATCCCCTATGCTACGAAGGGTCTCACGACTCACGTGCTCTCCACTGACCTGACCGCTCCCTTCTTGGGCCGCAGCCTAATGTGCCCACTGGCAGTCTCTGGAGGACACCAAGCACTGCCACCCCAGGGACTTTCCACTTGCTGTCCTCCAGACAGTCTCTTTTCATCTGGCTGTACCGATGCTGTTTGCTGAGCTATAATTCAGACCACACAATTCGCCCTTCCCCAAGCGCACAGTGCGGTGGTTGTAAGGGCAGGGCAGCGCAGCGCAGCCAGACTCCGGTCACAACTCAGAACATCCGTATGCCCTGAGAAGAAGCCCCCGCCCCGTGAGCAGTCGCTCCCTATTGTCCCTTCCGCCCAGGCCTGGCAACCAGCCAGCTCCTTCCTGCCTCTGTGGATGGGCCACCTGTGGGCATTTCCTACAGGGGGAATCCTGTACCCCGTGACCTTCTCTGCTGGCCGCTTTCACCTCACTTAACGTCCTTGGCAGCACACACCTGCCATTAACCCTTGAATATCAAAAATTAGTTTACCCATTCACCAGTTGAGGGACATCTGGGTTATTTCCACTTTTTGGCTATTACAATAAAATATCTACTGACATTTATTATAAGTTTCGGTATGCACATGTTTCCTTTTTCCTCTTTTCTTTTTATTTTAGTCTTTGTGGTACTGGGCATTGTACCCAGGGTGCTGATCTACATCCCCAGCCCTTTCTAAACAAAATTTTGAGACAAGATATCACAAAGTTGCCCGGGCTGGGCTCAAACTTGTGATCCACCTGCCTCAGCCTCCCAGGTGCTGGGATTATAGGTGTGCACCACCACACCCAGGTTAGTGTCTAAATTTAATAAAGTCTGGGACTGGGGATTTAGCTCAGCGGCAAAAGCGCCTGCCTGGCAAGCGCAAGGTCGTGAGTTCGGTTCCCGGTACCGGAGAAAAACCAAAAAAACTAAATAAATAAATAAATAAATAAATAAATTTAATAAAGTCCAATTGACCTATTTTTTCCTTTGTCACGTTGCTTTTTGGTGTCAAATGATGACTTTTTCAAGATCCTTATAAACTCCTGGATTTCAGTACAATGAAGAGCTGAAGTCTGCAGCAGCCATCATGACCATGGTGTCCACATGAGCCCCTCTTTGGCCATCAAGGGCTCCTCCCACTAGCTGGCTCTGGAGTCCCTCAGACGTCACCCTAGGTCTCAGATGGCTGCCTTCCTCCCTGCTGAGACAAGATGTTCCTGGCCCAGCTTGCACACTGCCTCCTCTGGCCTGATTACAACCAAGCATCCCTGTTCTAGACAAGCGGATGCATGTATCTTATGTTAAATTATATGAGTCTCACACTGATACTGCTGATTAAAATTTAGGACAATAGAGTTTGAGCAAACCTAACGCTCTTTATCTCCTTCCTCCCTTGTGGGAAGAAGGCAATGGGCACTCAAAGTCACAGAGTACAGAACACCACTGTGATGACACAGGGATAGCCCATAAAGGAAGGCCACCAGGGCCCATGGGAAACAGGAAGTAGAAGTAGCTACTTGATGGGTACAAGGTCTCCTTTGCGGGGAGAGTGTTGGAACTAGTCACAATCAGCAATCACTGGGAGTGTACTGAATGCCACTGAACTGACACTTTAAAACGAGTTCAGTACTGACTAGTTTCAGCAGGGTGAGATGAACAAGGCCTAGAGATAGGTGGTGACAACGGCAGCACAGCGTGAGCATGCTCAATGCCACAGGACTACGCTAAAATGGCAAAGATGGATTTTACCTTCTGTGTACGTCACAGTGAAACATATACAGAGTCTCTCAGAGCCTGCTGGGAAATGTCTTAAAAAGAGCTGAAATGGTAAATTGTACATTATGTGCATTTCACTACAATAAAAAATATGAAAAGACTACCCAGAGTAAGGAAGGGGTCCAGCTGCAAGTGGGCCAGAGGAAACACACGCATCCTTTCCTCCCACTGAAGCCCCAGCTCCCAGAGCTGCACAGAAGGCTCAGGGCACAGCAGACGCCAACAGGTGGACAGGTGGACAGGTGGACAGGTGGGCACGCCGAGCCCCTAGTGCTTGTGTGGCCCAGCAGGGTGCTTGCCACGCTTCTCCCTCCAGTATGCCCTGAGTAAACTCAGCCCAGACAGAAGCCCAGAAGGCAGCGCTGCAGAGCAGAGAAAGCTCCAGGACCGACCCTCTAGTTGAGTTCTGCTTCAAGGAACAGAAAAGAGAAGGTGCAGAGAAAATGAGGGGATCCCCTGGACTCTTCTGTTTGCTCAGAGCCCGGCAATAAAAGCAGCGAGGGACTCAGCACTTCAGAGGCTGAGGCAGGTAGGTTGTTGCAAGTTTGAGACCAGCCTGGGCTACAAAGTGAGCTCAAGGCCAGCCTAAACTGCATAGCGAGACCCTGTCTCAAAAAGGCAAAAAATTAAAAAAAAAAAAAAAAAACAAAGCAGCCAGGGGAAAAAGCCGCAGGAGCACAACTTCATCTCCACGGGGCCCAGGGGTAGGGGGGGCACAGCATGGGGCCACGGAAGTGGGCAGTGTGTGGCTGGCAGACAGAACTACAAAGTGTCAGAGAGCTGGGAAGGTGGCCCCAAGGATCTGTCTGTGACAGCCTAGTATCAGCCCAGGGACCACTTGGCCCAATCAAATTCTGGCACAAGCAGCCTAGTCAGTTACGAAGCCATGGAGAGGCCAAGGCCCAGGTAGAAGGTCAACTACTGGGTGGTGCATGCAGGGGGCCCAAAAGCAGCTGAGCACACAAACAGGAAGCACTTGCAAGCAAGGAGCGCTGGACTCACTGCCTAAACCTCAGCAGGCTCAGTGGCCGCGAGAACACTTTGCCACCACGCTCCAAGCAAGCGCGCAAGGTCCAGAGTCAGAGGGCCACAGTGACCAGGAAGCAATCCCAAATTACTTGGCACACGAAAAACCACAAAGCATGCAACTTGCATGGGAAGAAACATCAACAGATGCTGGAGTGATGTGACAAAGATTTCAGAGCAGCCTTCCTAAAAATGCTCCAATAGGCAACTATGAACCCAGAAAAGAAGATAAAGTAGAAAAAACATCAGCAAAGTAACAAAAAATAACAACCAGGTAGCAATTTTGGCGAGGCTGCAGGGGGCCTGGGTTAAAAAGGATGTGTCAATGTTGCCCATCGGCTATAACAAATGTGCAGCCCTGGGGCAGAATTCCCACAGCAGGGAGGCAGTCTTGGTGGGAGGTAGGAAGTATGTGGGAAGTCTCTGTACTTTGGCTTCAAATTTGCTGACAAGCTAAACTGCTCTGAAATTTAAGATCATTTGAAAGAACAAAAACTCTCACTAGGTGGACCCAATGGCAGCATAGAGCTTACCTATTTTGGAAGAGCTCAGTGACCCCTCAAAAGGTGACACTGCTGCAGAGCTCAGCTTGGAGGCCTGGCCTGGCCACTATGCAACTTCTAGTGAGCACCCTGAAACGGGGTTAAGACTGCCAGGGGGGCGTTGGACAATGATGGGTCCATAAAGTACCTACGATAGTGCTGGGCAAGGGTGATGTCATCCAGGGAAGGCAGGACACTCTCTGCTCCTTTGGTCATCAAAAGCCAAAGCTGGGCCTCCTCCTCTACCCCTGCCCTCCCTGCTGGGCCCAAGGAATGGCCAGTCTGTAAACGTGGGAGACGCCTAGCTGTCCCTTCCCCAAGGCTACCCAGAGAAATGACTTGCCCAGGTGGTAAGAACTTCAAAGGCACCAGGGCTGAAAATCTGCCATCCCCACACCAGCGCTGCAGACTCCGGCCCAGGCCAGAAAGCATGCGCGGCCCCTGTGGGGACAGGTGAGAACCCTCTCTTACCTTAACCAGCTCCTGGTCATCGGGTGCACACAGCATCAGCTCGTGGCCTAGTTTCACCATCTCTGTCAGAGCACAAAGACCCTGTTACTGCAGACACCCACCCAAATGGAGAAGAACCCTGACCACAAACCCAGACCTGACCACATGCAGGGTGCTGTGGGGCCAGGCTGGACACGGAAGAGCTAGTGCACACAGAGGCGCGTGGGAGTCATGCCCAGGTGCTAGGGCTGCCTCCTCCTGTGTGACCTGCCCTCTGTCACTGCCCCTTCTCCAGGCCTTGGTTTCCTTGCTGGAAAACCACAGGGTGCCCACTTTGCTGTTGCATACATGCAACTTCAACTTCGACTTCCAATAGGGGTGCCAGCCTCTCAGAGACCTGGTAATGGAAACCACCACTTACACTTGACAGGGCCTAAAGGGATTTTTCTTTTGTTCTGTTTTGCTTTGCTTTGCTTTGTTTAGAGCACTGGAGATTGAATCCAGGGCCTTGGCACGGAGCTCCATCCCCAGTCCCGCTTTTATTTTTTATTTTGAGACAGGGTCTCACTAAGCCACTCAGTTGCCCAGGCTGGGCTCCAACTTTCCATCGTCTTTCCTCAGCCTCCTGAGTAGCTGGGACTACAGGTGTGCGCCACTGTGCCCGAGGCCTTTGTCTAATTTTCATTACCAGGTGTGAGATACTTTCTAACAAGAAACGATTTAAGGAAAAAAAAAAGTTACACGAAAGCCCCGTGGAGAGCAGCCAGAGCACGCCTAGCTATGCCGTGGGTGCGTGCATACACCAAGGAGACAGGCCACCTGCAGGAATGGCTACCCCACCCACAGCACCACAGTGCACCTGCATATTCTTGGTGTTCGTGAGTGCTCCCCCAACTTCCGCACCTGGGGAGGCCCAGATGCTAAAAGCATCTAGGCACATGCACGGGGGTGCTCCACCCAAGAGAAAGCACCAGCCGATGCAAAGCGCACCCCAGCTTGGCAGGAAGGCTGCGCCAGAGCTCAGGACTGCCCAGAACGTCCCCACGTCGCATCCACCCTACCTTGGATCTTAGCCTCCACTGGGGCCCCTTTCAGGGAGCTGAACTTGTCCTGCATGGAGGGACAGACCCTGCAGGGAAACAGCAAAGCTTGTGAGGCTAAGGCAGGCAGAGAGCCCTCCACCACAACCTAGAGGGGCTTACTGTACAGGTGCTAAATGTCACCAAATGTCACTTTTAAATGGCTTATTTCATGTCAGGTACATTTTATTTCATCTTTCATCTCATTATTAGGGAAAAATACTTCAGAAACATGAATACTGAAAAGAAAATTCTTCTCCCAAGAAAAAAGAAAGCTAGCTGCCCACAAGGGAAAAGAACGCTGCAGCTCCCTGAAGCGCTCAGGCCTGAGGAACTGGCCCCTGGTGCCCCTCTGTCCCTAGCAGCCTTCAGCCCTTGGGGATGCTCAGTTCAGGGACAGGCTGTTCCCAAAGAGCAGACATTCCGTAGGGCGTCCGGAGCTCTCCCTTTGCCTCACGTGCAGGCCTCGCTTCCAGCACGCACATTCGGACGGGACACACGCTCTGCCGCCCTGACCGCAAGCACTGGGAAGCAGGGTCATGGCACAGGTGCTGGCAACTGCTGCCACGGGAGGGCCGCCTGGCGAGCTGAGGGCCAGGCCGGAGCCCTGTGGACCACCCTCTGCCACAAGATCCAAGAAGCATGTCACTACAGCTGACCCTTGGTTCTCTGGTCAGAGAAACACTGAAATGGAACATTTCTCAGATCCCTACCAGCCCTGAACCTCCAAACTTGTAGTTCGAGTGAGGAACTCGCAGAGGCCCAGTCCAGCGTGCAAAGGTAGCAGGCGGACTAGCTCTGCGTGGCCCCACGGCCAGCACCTCTAACTGAGCAGGTGCTCTCCCAGCAGGCTGAGGGCTGCGGAGCCTGCGGGTGTTACCGTGTACACATCCACTCCAGGATCTCCAAGCGGTACTTCGAGGGCGTACACAGCAGCTCATGGATGGTGTTTGGGTCTGTGATGTACAGACCCTCCAGCAAGGGGCAGTTCAGGTCCTAAGCCAAGAAAAGCTTAATTAGGAAGCCGGTCACTGCAGGCTCACAATGCCACTCTGCCAGGGAATGCCCAGGACCCCTGCCTGTGCACACGTTTCCCCCCAGCCAGAGCAGGGTGCCCGCTGCAGCACCCCTCTGGCTTTCCATCCATCGTGCCAAGCTGAGGTTCCTCATCCTCACCCCCACACGCCCCGTGGTCTGCTGCCCGCTGCTTTTAGTGGACCCCTCGGCTCTGGCGGCAGCAGAGGCTACAGAGATTCAGACCCGGTCTCTACGTGGAGCAAAAGGGAAAGAGGCCACCGAGCTTGGGGGCAGCGGGGCAGAGGGCAGAGGACACGGGGGAGGGGAGACGGCGGATGCGGCCTGCGACAAGGCAAGAGGGTACGGCCAGGATCCACGACAATGGCAGCGTGGCGTCGCCGGTCTGCGCCGCCAGCCTGTGAGTGTCTCAGACAGGACCCTGCCCACCCCCCAGCCCTCTGGGTGGGCCCCTGAGCCCACGGCACCTTCAGCTTCCCGAACACTTCCAAGGCCGCCTTGAACACACGGTTGTCACCCTCGTCTTCACAGAAGTCGCCGGGAGAGCCGAGCGCGAGGACAGCGTTCACCTCGGCCATCTTTCGCGCTTGGAACCGGGCCCCGCCCACTCCCAGTCCTCACTCGCCCGCCCGTCCGCCAATCACACGCCAGTTTTATGCTCTTTCCCTCGCCCTCGCTGACGCGCGGCTGGGCGGGACCGAGCTCCCCGGGCGGTGCGGCCCCCTCGCCCGCACTGTGCCTTCCGATTGGACAGCGGCTCGGCCTGGCGGCCCGCGCACGCGCCGGGGCACCACCCGCAGGGCTGTCCGCGCCGCTGACGGGAGGCGGGGAGGCGGGGGGGCTGGGAAGCGGCCGGCGGGGCTGGTTCTCTGTCCCGGCCGCGCTGGCGGTGAAACAGGGGGCAAGACCGCCGCAGAGAGGAGAGGCTCCTCCGGGAGGGGGCGCTCCTGCCCTGCCCCACCTCAGCGCGGAGCTGTCTCTCTCCCGCGATCAGCTGTGCTTGGAGGGAATTTCAGTTGTGTAACTGGACCAGCTACCTAATTCTCCATGCCTCCTTGCGTTCCCCTCATGGAGGCCGTGAGAGCACCTATCTCCCCGGGTCGAGGTGACAGTTCCTATGAGATGCCTGGGACAGTGCTGTTAGGTGAAAAGCACCATTAAATGTTCACTTCTGTCACGCTGCACACTGTGCCCCGCTCCTCGCCCAGCCCAGCTCTGGCCGCGGTGGCCCTGTAGCTGAATCCTGCTCCGTCCACAACTCCAATGCCCCCAACCATAGGCCCCGCTGATTGGACAAGACGGGAACGAGCTATGGGAGGCGGTCTCTCCCTGCCCCTCCTCCCTGCGCTGCCCACCACCTCCTGGAGGCGAGGGGCAGCCAAAGTCGTCCAGTTGACAGGAGGGGGGCTCCGATGGGTCCTGGGAGGCAGACATGGGCAGGAATCTGGGGCTAACAGGAAGGGACTCAGCCAGGCCTTAGGGGGCCCTGACACAGGCCCAGCTGGAGGGGGCAGGGTCGGGTTCTTCATGGAAAGGTTTGGAATTTCAGTCTCTACTGAGGTCATGGAGTCTCCAAAGTTGAGCTGAAGGGAGCTGCAGAGAGGAAGGCCCCTTTCTACCCTCTGTGCAGCAGCTGCCTTGAGCCCTGCTGGAAGACAGAGACTAGAAGGTGCTTTGGATGGCTGCTGGGGTTTTGTTTTTACTCTATGTCTTGTTGTTTTTCCTCCTTTCTTTGTAGAAAATTTCATTTCAGTCACAGCCCCAACTCAGACATTCAAATTCTTGTGGGTTTTTTTGTGGATCTTTCCTAGGACTAGGAAATTTGGCGGGAGAAACCACGACAGTGTGGCTGCCTCCCCCCATATCTTCTGCTCCTGAGGAGGGAGAAGAAACCAGCCCCTGTGTATTCTGGAAGAAAATCCCACTTCTCCACCCAGTTCCAAGGAGCCAGTATACTAAGCACTCTTTCCCCCAACTCAGCAGCTCTGTATATGGCATGAGGTGGGGCACAGAGGGGCTGGCAGGGCCACAAGGGGCAAACAGTGTCTGGAGAGGTTGTGGGGGCCATGCCCTTGCATGGAGGAGCTGTTGGCCCACCCCCAGATCTTAGAGGCCGCTACTGAAGACCAGCAGCAGGCTGCAGCCTCCCTGCCTGCACACCCCAAGTCCTGGCACCTCCCAGGCATCCTACGCTGGAAATTCTAGAGGCTAGGGTGGGCTGCAGGGGATGATGGGCCTCTCAGGGAGGAGAAACCAAGAGGCCCAGTGGTAGAAGCTTCTGGAAACATAGACTCAAGCTCAACACAAGGAAGCACTTCTCGCAGAAAGCACTGTCTAAACACCAGCTGGCTGTTTGAAGTGGGAGGGAGCTCTCCATCTTGGGAAGTGTGTAAGCCCAGGGAAGTGGGTAGGGCTATGGAGGGGTGAGTCTCCGCAAGGCAGGAGGGATCGGGCAGATTGTTAAGGGACATTCCTGCCCAGAGACTGTGAGGGAGGCCTGGGGGGCTGAAGGAGCCTTTGACCTACAGGAGGTGTCGCAGGGGGAAACTGGGGCCTTGGGCAGGACTGGGCATCACATGCAACACGAGCCAACCTCCTGACCATGGGGGAAACTTGGCTATGAGTCCCACCAGGGCCTTAGCCACGTGTCAGTGCTTGGCAAGTGAGCTGGAAAATGAGAGCAGTTGCCAGGCACGGGCCCTGCGGTGCCAGGGATGGGCTGGCGGTGTATGAGACCCCTCAGTCTATGTGGTAGGCTCACAGAGCTGGCTCCCTGCCTCCTCGCAGCAAGGGGCTGTGGCAGGGCCTCAAAGGGCATCAGGACAAGAGAAAGCCTTGGAGTGCTCCTGTTTGCCTTGTGCAGCAGACCCTAGGCTGCAGCGGGAATTGGAGCCAAGGGTTCTTGGGTAGACAACACTGATCGGAGGAAGCCAAAACCCAAGGGGTCCCTCTCCTGCTGCACCCATCCTACTCCCTATGCGTGAGCCCCAGAATGGTGGGGGCTGAAGCCCCGGGAGGCCTTGCTCCACCCCCCCACCCTAAAAGTTCTCCCATAATGACAGGGAGCAGCAGATGTGGGCTTCTGAAGAAAAGGCAAGTGGAAGAAAGTGTGTTTGTGTGTGTGTGTGTGTGTATGTGCAAGAGGGAGAGAGAAAGGGGGGAGATTTCAGGGGGAGAATTCAATTATGTGGTGTCTTAGTCACTTTCTCATCCATGAGACACAATACCCGACACCCACAGTTGAAGGAAGGAGAGGTTTATTTTGGCTCACATTTCGGTCCATAGTCTGCTGGCTCCAAGGCAGCACGGTGCCGCAGAGGGCCCTGGCTTAGCAGCAAGCAAGCGGACAGTCCAGAGATGAGCTACAGACTGAGATAAACTCTTCCAGGCCACACCCTGGTAACCGCCTCTTCCAACCAGGCCCTGCCTCCTAACAGCAAGTCAGCTCTGAGCCCCGTATCCAAGCATCCTCCAAAAGCTCTGCCTATGATCTGATAAGGCTCGGGGCGACATCTAGGTATGAATCCTAATGTGGGGCAAGAAGCTTATCCCGGCACTGGGTTTGGGGAGGAAACGAGGTTGGGTTGAGGATACACAGAGTTCAGGCCTCTCCCCAAGCCAAGCAAAGGGGGTTGTCACCGCCTCCTCCTCCTCTTCCTCACTCTCTTCTTCCCTCCTCCCTTCCCTCCCCTGCTCCTCCTACTGCTCCTTCTCCCCTCCTCTCTGGACCCCTGTGCTCCTGAGCTGCCACCCTGAGCTGGTGGCCAGCCATCGACCCAGGCCACACCTCCTGTGCCAACCAGGAGCCCACTCAAAAAGGCACCCTCCTCGTGCAGATGGGAGGAGTGGGGAACATGAAAAGGGGGGCTTGTGAGCGAAATAGGAAAGCGCCTCAAGGCCGCGGGGACCCCAAATTTTGGCATGGGCTCTGAGACCCAAGAGTTCCTGGAACAAGACAGGCACTGACTTTCTCTCATGTGGCTGTCATTCCCCTGCCCTGGGGTACTGCTGGTGTCCCACGAGGCCAGAGGGTTCTATAGCCGCCACTATGGGGCTCACAGAAGTGGGCTTGCCATGGCCATGGGCGTGGGGGCACCTGGCAGCCCCCGGCCCCAGCTCCAGATGGATGAGGCCACCAACCTAGGAGCTGGCTGAAGCCTGGTGAGCCTAGACTGTGTCCGCCTAGGAGGTCCCTGGTACTTGAGGGTAGGGACACTGCCACAGGCCTCTTCTTGTCTTCTCAAGTCCCTGTACTGGGGCAAGGGCACCCCAGAGAAGCCCCGGCAGGACCACCCTTGCACCCATGGCCCTCCTGCCCTTCTCCTGCCTTAGGGTCCTACCCTCACTCCCCGCAGCTGAGGGGCACCCAGAGCCAAGGGGGTGCCACTATCACCTGCGCACACACGTATACTGGCCACAGGTCCCCACAAAAGCGCGCTGCGCAGCTCACCTAACGCCACTGAGGGCCCCCAGGATCTAGCCAGCATTTGCGCAGGGCCTTCCACCCCCACCTGACGGGGCCCCATTGCTCTCATCCTGGCCGTCAGTGGAGGAAACGGCGGCGGGATCGCCCCTCTGCGGGGAGACTCTCGGGTCTAGACGGCTTGGCAAGGCTGCCGGGCTGAGTCACATGCGTCTGAAGCCGGAGAGGCGGGAGCCAGTTCTGGCACAGGAACATGCCCGCTCCGAGGCTGCTGAACCGGGGAGGGGGCCCAAGCTCGCCCTTGGCCCAGCAGCCCCCTCCCCCAGCCGGCCTGAAGGTCAGTGCCTGGCTGGCTCTGTCCCCTGCCTGAGGCCCATCTGAAAGAGGTCAAGTGGAGTCCACAGTTTGGGCAGGGACAAGGGGAACTGCAGCCTGGAAGGAGAGTGGGAAAGATCCCTGCTCCTCCACGCAGCCCGGGGTAGCCTTTGCCCACGTGGCTCTCTGCAGGCTACCTTCTCCCGGCAGCCCCAGAGGTGCCCCTCCACCTCATCGCAGCCCTCTTTGTCCCTGTAGATGCTTCCTTCTTGCTTTCTCTCCCTCCTGCTCTGGACCCTGGGTCTCAGGCACGGAAGCCCTAGGCTGTGTCAGATCTGAATGGGCTGCTGTCTCCGGGCCCCCAAAAGCATCTGCCAGAAGAGCCCTCTAATTGGGACCAGATCCTCTGAGGTCTTCGCGGCGCTAAAACAAGATGCATTTCCTCTAGGGAAGGGCTGCTGGCAACAGGACAGGGGCGCGGAAAGCTGGGCCATTTTCTTTTCAGATCTCGAAAGGGAGAAAGCCGCTGCCCCTTGGCCAACAGGAGCCTCACTGCACACACGTGTAGCCCAAACCATCTGCCCACGTGGGCACACGGTGGCCCAGCACCGGGTGAAAAAACTTCCTTCAATGTGGGAAGCTCAAGGATGGGCCTGCTCCCTCTCCCTTGGGAGTTCCTAGGGTGTGTCTCAGGCTACTGAAACACTGTCCCACTAAGGGCCCTGGCAGAAGCACCAGTGAGTGGTAGGCCCATAGTAGGTGCTCTGGGTCCTGGGCAGAGGACAGGATTCTCTGGCCTTGGCCCTGAGCCCACGTGCTTTCACAGCACTACCTTCCAGGTGGTCTAATAACCAATTCTGCAGGCTGGCTCCTAACATGGGGTACTGTGTGGCTGGTGCATGCACCCCATCGTGTCCTTACTCCACCCCCGCCACCTGGGGCCGGTCACTGTCACCTCTCCCCTGGACAGCTGAACTGCTGCCACACTGGCTCCCTCCCTCTGTCCTTGTGCCCTCAATGACTCTGTGTTCCACCCTGATGCCCAAGGATCCTTTTATAATGTACTGAATTGTACAACTAAAACTGGGCCAAGTCCTTTCATGCCTCAGGGCCTTTGCATGGGCCAGCCCTCCTTTTTGAGGGCTCTGTACTGGAGTTCTTTTTGCACGGCCATTTTTTCTATTCACATCTCTGCCGGGCTCACTTCCTCATGGTCCTCTTCTGATCCTCCACCAAAGCATCCCTCCCTCTAGCCACCATGACCAGCCTCTTTCTTGCTGATGGAGTCCCTATGTTGTCACCAGCAGGGGCCAAAAATCCAGTTCTCCCTTGATGAGAGGGGAGCTCTCAGCTGTGTAGCTCATAGGACACTTGAGGGACAAAAAGTATTGCTTTGTCCTCCTTCCAGCTACCAACTAGAGTCCTGACGTGCAGAGGGTGTGTGAGCTCGGGGCTTGCACATGTGAGGGGTGGGTTGCATAGAGGGGAGGGGGAGGAGAAGAAGGGGAAGGAGTCCCTTCCTGATCCTCAGAGTCCAGGGGGTGGGCAGCTAGATGCGACCTCGATCACCTAGGGCGACTTCTTCTGGTTGCCTATATGAGGATTCTAGAACTTTCTAAGGAGCACCATATTGAGAAGGAAGCCTCACTAGTACATCACATAGCCAGCCAGTCCGTGGCAGAGCTCTTTCCAGCAAGCCCCAGGCCTCATCCTGGTTCCTGGAAAATCCCAGCGCCCCTCCCATCCTGCACTGCAGACACCGGCTCAGGATCAGTGCTGGCCAGGGGCCCTGCCTGGCTCTGAGAGTCCTGCTCCTTAGCGTTTGGGGAAGGGGAGAAGGAGGACAGCGCCGACACTCGCTGGGAACCCCGAGTTCTGCTGAACTTCCCACAGGCTGGCTCTTGGCTTCCTCCAGGTCCTCAAGATGGCTGGGCACCCTGAGACTGGACAGAGCAGGCAACAGGAGTGCCACTCACTCCCAGGTGCCCACCCTGCTCCACAGCCAAGCCCCACAGCCGGCAGAGGGGGCAGCCAGGATGGGGCTGGGTGAATCGCGGAACTGAGAGCCCCCATGCCTTGCCCCTTCCTGCCTAGGTGGGCAGGAGCAGGGGTCTCTCCCTCCTCCAGGCTGGCTATGCCAGAGAAACCTGGGAGCAGACTTCCCCCCACCCCCAGCCCAGCTAATGGGAACCAGATGGCAGGATGTTTAGTCAGCGCCGGTGGGGGGGGGAGCGGCAAGAACAGGGGAAATGGGTAGGGGGCCAGGATTCTAGAATCCATGGCGGGCAGGGGGAAGGGCAGTGCCCTGGCTCCCCTCCGGGCATCTCCGGAGCCACTTCAGGCAGAATCCTAGCCCCTTGCTTAGGGGACGCCTGGACAGGAGGCACAAGGTGCGGTGGCTAGGGCAAGCCCCACCCCCACTCTCCTCCTGTGTAAGTCAGTGGGAGGGTTGGGGGGCATCTCCGTCTCCGTAGAGCACCTCAGGCCTCTTGTGCCTAAGTGCGCCCTTCCCCCAGCTTCAGCAGGACACACACACACACACACAAGCTGGAGCTGGGCCACCCATGTCACCCACAGGGTGCACAGTTAGACGGTGGCCTCATCCCTGGCTTCCAAGGCATTTGTTCATTCCCCAGACAGTCTCTGTCTCCAGTCTGTGTGTGGCACTGTCCCAAATTCAGGTCATAAACCAGAGCCCTGCATGCAAGGGTAGGAGGGGTGGCTGTGGACCCTGCCTGGGGTGAGTGGGGGCTCCTACAGGACAGCGTTCCCCGCCATTCCCTGCACACAGCACCTCTGCTGCTCCCCAGATCCAAGGGATCTGCCAAGATGGCACCTGGCAGGGCCCACCCCCCACCTTGACTTGGCCCAGCCGCCCTCGGAGACGGAGAAGGAGCTGGGAGCCCCACCCTCTCTCCCGCCTCCCCTCCACCCAAGCCTTGCCCACAATTAACTCATTTTTGCAGATCGTGTCCAAACATAAGTCAACACTGGACAGAGCTGTAGGAAAAGCTTCCTCAGCGCTGGCCCCAGGAGCTGTGTGGGGAGCTCAGTGCCCCACACCAGTCCCCACCCCTGCCGCCCTCGGCTCTCAGTGCTGGCTTTGGGGCTGGGGCCACAGGACGCCCTGGTCAGTGTCCAGGCCAGCTGCCAGAGCAGGGACTGCGGGTACCCTCACAAGGGCTGTTTTGGGGGCCACGTGAACCCCTTCTTGGCCTGGGAGAGCTGGTACCTGCTGCCCTATCTCCTCCTAGAGGCCATTCCCCAGGCCCCGCCTCCTGCCATGCTGTCCCACAAGGGCCCCTGTGACCCGTAGGGTGTGTGGGGGCACAGGGGCATTGGGGCAGTGTCTGACTTAGTCACATCCAGGACCTGGACCCTTGGCCAAGCTGTCCAGGGGGACCTGTGAGATAGCCTTGCCCAGGTAGGACCTGACGCGCACCACATTTCAATGGAGGGTGCCACAGGACATCCAGACTGCTCCCCATTTTACAGAGGCGAGAACAGCAGCCTGGAGGGACGGGAACCACCCAGCAGTAGGCAGAAGCCAGCCCCATGCCAAGGCAGACCAGTTCGTGTTCACTGCCCTTGCCCTGCCCACAGGCTTTCCTTCCCCTTAGAGCTGGATACTTCCCACGGGTGCCTGAGGCAGGGGCCCGCACAGTTGGCAGGTTTGCAGGTTCTGCCCAGGTAGCCCGGGCGCCTGGCCCTCTCCTGGCGACCTGCGTGGTGGGCGTTCTGCTCCTCGTTGGGCCTCACAGGCCTGCAGGGCACAGAGACAGAGCTGCATTCATGGCGCCCCTGGGCCTGGGCCAGTGAGAATCAATGCCGGCCTTACAGGAGAAGCTGATCATGGGGCTGCAAAGCGTCAGGCCCTGGAGGGGACTCGGGGGCAAGGCCTGGGGAGGTGTTTGGTTGGCAGAAGGTGGTCTTCCCTAGGGCGGGCAGCTCCCAGCACAGCAGACAAGGCCAGGAACTCCGGCAGCAGGGCTGTCCTGTGTCCCAGCCTACCGCATTCACCGGTTTGCCGCGCCCGGTGTTTCGTGCCCTCTGCCGGCCTGCACACAGGGGCCATGAGGAGTGTGCTGCTCCCCAGCCTGGCTCTTTGGGTGGGGTGCTGCTCTTGGGGGGCCCTGGCCAAGCAGGGGCTGCCCCTGAGAAGGCCCACGGCCCCACCGACTGCCACAGGCTTGCCTACCTTGCAGCTGCCGCCCAGGTCCTCCAACCACAGTGAGTAGCTGGTGCCTGCTGTTAGGGTGCCCCCAGGGCTGGGCAGAGGGGGAGAAAGCCAGCCCCTAGAGGCTGCCCACCTGGGGTTCCCAGGCAGGCTGGGAGGGGCCCAAGATCCTCAGAGAGAGCCCTGCCTGGACTGCAGACTGTGGGAGGCCTTGGAACAGCAGGCCACGGGATGGCTGGAAGACCGGATCAGGCTTTGTTGGGTCTGGAGTTGATCTGGTCTCCACAAAACCTACTGGGATAGGGAAGGTCCTGGGAGGCCGGGAAATGTAGGATCTGGGGGTGGCTGACAGGTTGGGGTCCACTGGCTACTGGACAAGCACTAAGGAGTGGCCTTTGTCTCATAGGCTGGTGTTGTGTTTGGTGGCTCCACCCCAGGGCAAGGGGCACAATAGGTGGTAGCAGTTGGGTGGATTCAGGCCCCCACCCCGTCCGTGGGGCTGCTGGCTCTAGGGACAGGGAAGGCCCTAGGGTTATCACCCCTTCTTTGATGTCACTGACAGCCCCTCAAGGTGACTTCCAGCCTCATCCATCGCCCGACAACTTGGCCCCTCAGCTGATACGGGGTGGCCACCTCCAAAAGCAAATGGTGCCAAGCGGCAGTGCCCCTCCATCTCCCAGCAACTGTCTGTGGGAGGCACATTCAAGGCCCCTGCTCACCATAGGACATGGGGGATGCCGAGGCAATGCCCTGACCCCGTGTTCAGGGGCCCTGGGGGAATCGAGGGGAAGCAGGACCCAAGGTCCCCTGAGCTGGCAAGGTCAGCCTGTGCCTGGTCCCAATGGACTTCAGGACCACTCAACAGCTGAAAGAGCTGCCTCTCTTCTGAGAGGAAGGCAGGATAGCTTGGGAAAAGAAGGCCAAGTACCCTGCCATGTGGGCGTCCCGGACACCCTGACCCACACTGGCTCCCTCTGCAGGTCAGGCGCAACCCATTTCCAGGACCAGCAGCCTGGACAGGTCTGAGGATGGGCAGCTGGACTGGCCACAGGCATGGCCTACCTCCAAGGAGAGACCCACCAGAACCCCCAGCCAGCCCTCCATCCCCCACCGGAGGGCACCTGTCAGGCCAGGGCTGGCTCTGAGGAAGAAGTCACCTGCACTGGCCTTGGGGAAGGAGTGGGGGCTGAGCAAGGGGCTGGACACAGAGTGGGGCAGGCAGGAGGGAAAGCAGGCAGGAGGCCGGGAAGCCAGGCGAAGGGGCCTCAAGGCCAGGAGGCCCCCCAAAGGTGAGGACTAGCCAGGACAGGTGCAGTGTCACCAGCTGCTCAGGCCCTGCACCATTCTCAATGTGCACAAGCCGAGGGCCCTCATGTGTGGGGCAGGAGGGGACCCCTGCAAAGTCACGTCCTTCCCAGCCTGTCACTGGCAAGGCCCTGCACCTCAGGGGTCCTTTTTTGTTTGTGACCAGGCCAGGGCCACCTCTGTCTTCCTCCAGGGACCTCCTACCAACCTGGGCTGGGGGCCAAGCGCCAGCAGAAGGAGCGCAGCGGAGGCTGTGGGCGGGAACGGCTGGGAAGCAGGCGCGGGCACGGGCCTGGGCTTGCAGGCCTGGGCACTGTGGAGCAGGCCATGCCCTCCCTGCCGGCCTCCTGCCTCCTGGCCCAGGCAGCCATTGCCTGTGGCAATGTCAAGATGAAGCACGTTCCTGCCCTGACTGACCCTGGCCTGACCACGCTACACCTGCCAGGTGGGTGGCCCCTCTCTTCCAGCACCTACCCCCAAGCAGGGGTGACAAGGGTACATGGCTAGATGGCCACTGTGGCCGCCCCACTGCACTGGGCATGGCCCACCCCCTCGGGTCCTGGCTGGCAGTGAGGAGATGCCCTGACCAAGGACAGTCAGGAGAGCTGGCTTCAAGACAATGAGAGGTGGGGCTGGGGATTTAGCTCAGCGGCAAAAGCGCCTGCCTGGCAAGCGCAAGGTCGTGAGTTCGGTTCCTGGTACCGGA
>NW_004955580.1:240852-269695 GCF_000276665.1 Chinchilla lanigera
AAAAAACCAAAAAAAAAAAAAAAAAAGACAATGAGAGGTTCAGAGTGGCGGGGGGAAGGGGGACAGGAGCACGGAATATGGCTGCCCCGTGTATACACAGAGAACGAAATCGCCACGATCTCGGCCCACACTTTCCTGGGGCTGCCCAACCTGGAATGGCTGGACCTGAGCAAGAACAAACTGGACAGCCGAGGCCTGCACCCTCATGCCTTCAAGGTGCGCCGCAGCCCCTCATCCTTCTCTCCCAGGGCTGGGCCTCGAGGGGCCGGATGGCCCACAGCGTCCATTGGGCTGCAGGGTGGAGCTGCTGAGGGCCAGGCCTGGAGGGGGTACTGCGCATAGCACCCAGCACAGAGGGCTTCTGTGATTTGGGGTACATGGTCTGTAGCTGGGACTTGGGGAGCAGCACCGACCCCTGGGCCCCATGTAGGAGCAAAAGACAGCCCCCAAACAGGCCTGGTTCCAACAGGAACTTGCAAGCCACGACGCAACCAAATCAGGGTGCCCCTTGACCATGCCCAGGAAGGCTTAGTCTCTGACCAGCAGCACCCAGACCCCAGCCTCACTGTTCTGCCCACAGAATCTGACCAGGCTGAAGAGGTTGAACCTGGATGGAAACTCACTGTCCACAGTGCCAGCCTTGCCCGCCTCTCTGCAGGAGCTCAAACTCAATGACAACCTCCTGCAAGGCCTGCAGCGAAGCAGTTTCCGGGGTGCACCATGCGGGCTGGCCCTGGGGTTGGGGTCTGGGCAGCTAGGGAGGTGGAAGGCAGGTGCAGACCAGGAAGCACCGCAGACAGCTCACCGTGCCCCTCCACCCATGCTGCAAGGGCTCAGCCAGCTGCTGACGCTGGAGGTGGAAGGGAACCAGCTGCATGACGGGAATGTCTCCCCCCTGGCCTTCCAGCCTTTCCAAAGGCTGCTCTACCTGAGGCTGGACCGGAACCAGCTGCGGGCCATCCCTCCTGGCCTGCCAGCCTCCCTGCAGGTGAGCCGGGAGCCCCCAGGATGGGGAGATCTCCTAGTTTCCTTTCTCGTTGCTGAGACAAAATACCCAACACCCAAAATTCAAAGGAGGAAAGGTTTATTGCAGCTCACAGTTTGTAGAGGTTTCAGTCCATAGTCACTAGCTCCAAGGCAGAGTGGCATGGCAGAGGGCATCAAAGAGGAGACACAACTCATGGCAAACCAGCACAGGCAGAAGTCAGCAAAAGCAAGCAAGCCACCAGCAGCAAGACATTTTCTGTCCCTTATTTCTTATCCAGGCCACTCAGGATTAAGGGCAGGTAACATTCACACCCTCAATCCTAGCACCCTTAATCCTAGCATTGCACCATGAATCAATCCCACACTCTAGATCCAGCCACCTCTGTAAAAGCCCCACCTATGAGCGCATGAGGCTTTGGGGAGGGACACCTTAGACACAAGCCATAACAGGAGATGATGTCATTACAGTCAAATGAGCAAGGCACAGAGCAGCCGGCTGGGGAATCTTTCCAATGTCACTCACAAGGCTGAAACCCAGAGAGCCTCTCCTCAGCAGGAGGTAACCTTCGGAAGCCACATAGGCCCCTGCGAAGGCCACCCCCATTAGTGGTGCTCTGTGGCATGTCTCTTGGGAGCATCTGAGGAACCGTGGGCCAGAAAGCCACAAGCTGGCCCAGCTGCCAGGCCCTCACCCCGACCCCCACCCTACCCTAGGAGCTGCACCTGGGCACCAACCTCATTGAGGAGGTGACCGAGCACACACTGAGTGGCTGCCACAGCCTCAGCGTGCTGGTCCTCAGCAACAACCAGCTCCAGGAGGACCGCCTGGCACCCCGGGCTTGGATCGACCTGCCGTGAGTGCCCTGCCGGGGCACCACCCCAACAGGCACATGGAGGCCAAGAGGGAGCGCAGAGGGTCACGCGGGGAAGCCAAGAGGGTGGTGTGGACCCATGAGCCCCCCAGGGAACCTGTAGCTTGGGCCTAGTCTCAGAGGGGCCCTAGTCCCCTCCTGCCCCTCCAAGCTACTGCCAACTCCCAGGGCCTTCCCCGTGTCCCTCCCACCCAGGAGACCCACGCAGGGCAGCAGTGGCAGGAGAGCTGGCCCAGGGAGAGCTGGGAGTAGCTATGAGACAACAGGAGCAGGAAGGGACACAGAGGGAGGAGGCAGGGCAAAGAGAAGGGTCTGCTGTCCTAAGGCTGCCGTCACAGACAACCACAACCCATGCAGCCTGAAGAATGCACATGAGTTCTCTCCCAGTTCTGCAGCCGGAAAGCTGGAATCTTGGAGCGGGGGCACGCTCCCTCTGAAGGCTCCCTTGCTCTTCCAGATTCTGGTGGCCCCCAAACTGCGCAGTGGTTTGTGGCTGCTTCATTCCCATCTCTACCTCTTGTCGCCACACAGCCTCTGCCCGGTTCGTGTCTCTCTGGCTTCTCTGGCTCCTAAAAGGACCCGTCATTGAGTTTAGGGCCTACCCAGGTAATCCAGGATGAGCTCACAGCTGCATCCAACCTTCACTACATCTGCAGAGATCATTTTGTCAAACAAGGTCACATTCCCAGGGCGTATGCAGACATATCTTTGAGGAGCCATCATTAACCCCACTCCAGGAAGGGTCTAGGATGACTCCCCGCATTTGGACAGTTGGGTGGGGGTGCCGGAACCTTATAGGCCTGCCATAGTGGCCAGAGTCCTGGGAGTAGCGGGGAGTGCGGAGAGGCCTAGGAGGGTCTGGAGACCACCAAGATAGGGTGGGCCTGGAGTGAGGAGAGGAGCAGGCTGGAGGCAGGGGTCCACAGACAGTCCCACCTTCCGTTCCTGGGATGGGAGCCTCCCGCCTTGCATCCTCGCGTTCCAGGAAAATGTTAGCAGGATGTTTGGGTTTAATTATTCCTTTTTCCTCTCCCCCTCTTGCCAAGGGGGCAAAGGAAAGCTGACGGCAGCTGGGAGGGGCTGCCCACTGCAGTGGGGCCTGGCTGCCAGTCAACCCCTGTACTTCCCTCAGCTGTGCTGCTGAAGTCTTTTCTCCGCCCGCAGGGCTGGCCCTGCCCACAGGGGCTGGGGGATATCACTGTCACCGAAAGGAGCCACTTTCTTGGCTTTGGCCCATTCTGCCCTTGGAGACCTGCAAAGACTGCGGCTTTCTTGCGGCTGGGGTCAGGGCCTCAGGGATCCACCATGGAGCAACTAGGGGCTCACGTGGCCCTACAGAAGGTGGCGACCTGAATGTCACCATTAGCCTCTCAGTAGCCCTGTGCACCACCAGACACTGAGGGCTATGGGATCCCTGAGAGTCTGATTTGTCCCTCCCTGCCCTATGACTTGCTTGGCTGATAGCAGACTGACTAACTGAGCAGGGAGAGGACACAGGAGAGGCTCCAAGGCCTAGGACAGGACAGGTTTTAGGTGCATCTCTCTGACAGGTGTCAGACCCAAGAGCACAGGAAGTTCTGGGACAGGGCTCCCTTCCCCCACAGTCCCCGTCTCCACCCCAGGGCTGACAGTACCAGCTCTGCAGGGCACAAGGAAGGCCCCATCCAAATCCCTTCTTCTCAGGCTTCAGGGCACAGAGGGGGGCCACAGAAGCCGTGAAGGGCCTGGCCTGGCCTGACTCAGGAGCTGTGGCAGCGACTGTCATGGATGTGGACCTACGGTCCTGGATTCAGGGTGCTAGCCCTAGAGCTCTCTTGCAGCTGGGCAGGGACACTCTGCCCCAAGCTCCCTTGGCACCTGTGTCCATACCTCACAGGAAGCTGGAGACCCTCGACCTGTCCCACAACCGGCTGGTGCACGTGCCCTCCTTCCTGCCTCGGGGCCTGCAGCGCCTGATGCTGCATCACAACCTCATTGAGCGCATCCCTGGCTACGTGTTTGCACACATGAAGCCCGGCCTAGAGTTCCTGCACCTGTCCCACAACAAGCTCCGCGCCGACGGCATCCATGCTGTGTCCTTCTGGGGCCTGCGCACCTCTCTGGCCGAGCTGCTGCTGGACCACAACCAGCTGCAGGCTATCCCACGTGGCCTCCTGGGCCTCAAGGGCCTGCAGGTGCTGCACCTGAGCTACAACAAGATCAGGTAGGGCCCTGCCTTCCCAGAGGCCTTTTGGAGGCAGCGGGTGGGAATGGGGCGATCATTCTCCACCTCCCCAATCCATCTCTGTGTCCATCTCAGTGGCTATGCTGGGAGGTTCTGTTCCCTATCTTACCAGTCTATTCACCCTGGGGGGCTCTCTCTGTCTCTTTCTGTGTGGTGCTTGCCCTTCCTTTCTGGGCATTTCTCTCCCTTGCTCCGCCTTGTCACCCCATCACAGACACGTGCCCCTGAATTCCATCTGTGACACGCGCGTGGCCCAGGACTCCAACCTCATCTCCACACGCCTGGAGAACAACCTCATTGACCGGCGCCGCATCCCACCCACAGCCTTCTCCTGCATCCGGGCCTACCACAGTGTGGTCCTCCAGCCCCAGCAAGGGGAGGAGGGCTCATAGCCCCTGCCCGCCTTCCCCAGGTGGAGCACCACTTGATCTTTCCACCACAGGGAGGAAGATTTAGCAGACTCTCTTGCATGGATATGCCCACCTCTCTTTGACCAATGGAGGCACCTTTTGGCCTAGTGGAGGGCAGGGGTGGGGGAGCACTGGTTTGTACATGAACAGAATAAATGCATCTTGTTCAAGTCACGGCTCCTCCTCTCCCTCCTGGATGTAAATGGCAGGCCCCGGCTCTCCATTGCCCTGCGGTAGTAGGCCACACCCTAGACCCCTCTTGATCAGCAAGGGGTTCAGAGGGTATGGCTCCTTAGCTCTTCAGAAAGCCTCTTGCAGCTGGCATCCGTTGCTCCTGGCACCATCGGTATCGAAGACCCGCGTCCAGGAAGTGCACCAGTCCAGCACAGATGGTCTCAGCTGTCAGTGCAGGCTGGCACCTACCTTCTGTCTTAGAGCCACCAGAAGCTGGGGACTGCTGTGTGCCTTTGGGGGAGCACCTTTGCCTCTCCCTCTCTCATCCTTCCAGGCCCTAGGCCCCTCATCCAGGCCCCCCCCATGCACACTCAATATCAGTCAACCCCACCCATAGCTCACAGACAAGAGCCTAAAGTGTGGGGAGGGCAGGTAACTTGCCTAGGGATATACTGCTCACTAGCTGGGGACCAGGATAAGGAAAATACTGCTAGGCAGGCATGGTGGTACACACCTGTAATCCCAGTACTCTGGGAGGCAGAGGCAGGAGGATTACAAGTTTGACCCCAGCCTGCACCACTTAGTGAGACCCTATCTCACAATAAAAAATAAAAAAAGGCCCAGTGATGTAGTTCAGTGCAAAGGCCCTGGGTTCAATCTCCACTACGAAAAACAAAACAAACCAGTTACTGGGGACTAAGCCCTTGGTCTATGCAAGACTAGGCCTGGCCCTAGAATTCCAGCCTGGTGACCTGGCAGTAACTGCCCCCTGAGCAGAGTTGCTGACTGTCACCTAAGCACAGTTAGCTTGCGGTGTTGACCACACCGTGTGCTGGGACCCACAGGGAAGTGGCAGCTCAGTAAGACTGTGCTGGGCGGGGACCTGAGGCCACTGAGGCAGTCACCTCGTCTGTGCAGGAAGCTAAGGGAATGGGCTTGGGACCCTGGCTCAGCTTCCACACTCATGATGCCGTGGCACCAGGTGCCAGGCAGGCAGGATGTGGCAGGAGAGAGACCAGCCCCCACCTCTGTGGGTATGTAAGGAGGAAGGGTACGAAGATATCCCACTGCAGAGACCGCGTTACCACCAGCTTTGGCTGGGCTGGACTGGGAACTGCGTCTTGCCTTGGTCCCGTCCACAGCCCATCCTCCCATCCCCCTCCCACCCCCTTTCTCGGCTAAGAAAGGGCCAGACTGGGGGGTGGGGGTAAGAGGCCTGGGAAGCTGGCGGAGTGTTTGCTTTGGACTCATCCTTGCATTCCTTCTCTTCTGGGTCCTGGCCCACAGATATGGCACTTCCTGTTTGGGCTGGGTCAGAGGTCAGCAGCCCTGTTTTCCCAGCGTTCCCCACCCCACCCCACCCCCGCCTGGCCACTTCAGCCCCTCCTGCAACAGCCTCCTGCTTCCTCCAGTCCCTGTCCTCTTCAGTGCCCCAGAATGTAGAGCTCCCCTAGACATGGCAGGAGGAGAGGAAGAGAGGGCCCCTGGGGGAAGAGGTGGGCAGGAGGACAGGTATCCCATGCTTGGTTCCCCGCACCGTTCCCCCTCTCAGACAGGAAGGGCTTGGCCTTGAGTTACCGTGGGACAGCAGAGCTTCGGGCAGAGATCGCCTTTCTGTGACTTTCCCTCTTTGGAAGCCCGAGGTTTGAATTGGGGAAATTTACAGGGCGCTCTTGGGGTCGCCACCTGGCCAAGAGAGAGGAAGGGCTGCAGTCACACTGACGCACCCTAAAGCTGGGTAGTCTGGAGCCAGGCTGGCCCTGAGTGGGGACACGGGGGCGAGCCTGCACGTCTTCAGGTCGTCACTAGCAAATGGGTGTGACTGACACAAAGCTGCCCCCTTCATGTAAGGCGATTGCCGAAGAGAGCCAGAAGCTCAGGGCTGGGGGTGGGGGGACAGCCAGAGGCCAGGGGCTTCAGACCTGTGACTGTGGGAGGGCGGGTCGGCAGCCAACCAGCTTAGTCTACCGGCACTACAAGGGACATCCCCAGGTGGAGCCCAGCTCAAGAACAAGTGTGGCTTCTGCCTTCCTGGTGGCCACAGCCCCCTTATATCTGCGTGGGGCGGGTGGTCACTGTGTTCCTTTTCAGGACAGGTGCTGGCGCTGTCTGAGGATGCCCAGCATGTGACCGCTCATGTGACCCCACAGGGCCGGGCCTCTGAGCGGCCAGGGTGGGGGTGACAGGGCAGAGGGGCCTGGGGTCAGATGGCAGAAAGGGAGGGACTTGGTCCCAGGCTGAGATGGGGTGCTGAGGTTACGGGGTAAGACTAAGGGTTGGGACAGTGGCGACCAGGGCAGAAAGCTAACAAGTTCAGGGGTGGAGAAAGGGACAGGGAGCCTTGCACTCCTTCGAGCTGGGCCTGTCTCCCGCCCAGGACCTCACTGGGACCTTGTACCTCTGCTCTTGGCCCCAGGCCCACCAGCCTCTAAACTTCTCTCTGGCCCACTGGCCTCTCTTCCCAGCCTTTCCTACATCCCGCTCCCTCCAACAGGTCCCAGCCGCTACCCTCATAGCCGCTGGCACCAAGGTGGCACACAGGGACAACCTGGGAGACACTGGACTGTGCCAGGCACCCAGACCACAGGCTGAAGTCAGGCCCAGGCCTAACCCCTCCTGCTCCGACCCAGACCTCTGGGCCCCACAGGCCACAGAGAGCACTGCGCAGCCCTCCTGGCCCAAGGGAAGGGCCAAGGTCCCTGGTGCCCCAGGTCACTCTCTGGCTCCCAGGCTCTGAGGCACAGCCTCTGGCCCTGTCCCGTGCTCCAACCACGCCCACTCCATGCCTCTAAAGATAGCTAGACACAGGCCGGGCCTCCAGGAGCCCCCCTACGGGCCCTGAAATTACAGCCCTAGTGGCCGGAGGGGAGAGATGCTGTGTGATTATGTCCTGGGGGAAGGTCAAAAAAAGCTCCTGGCCTGAAGACTGCCAGCTTTTGCCAGCCACGCCTGGGCTATCTGTGCCGGGAAGCTTCCAGGCAGTGGAGGCTCAGCTCACCAGCACCATCACCTTAGCCACCTCTTGGGCATGTTAGCCCCACCCCTTGTACCCGGAGAGTCCCCGGGAGTGTCCTGGCCACTCGAATGGAGGCAGGCTGCCTTCTGGAGTGTGTGGCTCTGGCGCTCACCTGCCTCACTCAGCCACTGATGGTGTGGACAGCAGGCAAGGGTGCAGGCAGCACCCTGTACCGGGCAGGAGGTCCAAGCAAGACGGAGCTTAGGGGCTCTCTGAGCAGGGTTACATGCTCAGGGATGTCCCTGGCTGGGCATTTGTGCTGGAGGCTGAGGGGTGCGCATGACCCCATGGGAAAGATGCCTTGCTCGGGGCTGGTACGGCCCCTCCTCTGGAACCCTCCCTGCCCTTTGTCCAGGGCACCCTCGTTCCACCTGGCCCACGTTCTGTTATGCTTCCCCAGGCTGGGCCTTGCTCACGGGGCAGCAGAGCACACGCTCCGTGGGAACAGAGCTGCTGCCTGCCCGCCTTGACCGCTGTTGGCCCTGCTGTTTCCAGGACTCCCCTCTGGCTCTGTGGCCCCCACACTGTCCGAGCCAACAGGAAGGAGTCACACCAGGCAAGAAGAAACAGCCACTCACCAGGGAGACACAGGCAAGCGGCAGGACAGAGTGTGCAGGAGGCTGGCAGAGGCCCCCACAGCCCAGGCCTGGATGGTCCTTCTTTCCAGGCCCCAGAAACTCACAGGACAAGCAGCTGCCGCCTCTGCACACCAAGCTACCGCCCGGGTTCCCTGGCCCTGCCCTCCGAAAGGCCAGCACTGTGTGCGCAAAGGGACCAGGGGCTTCCCAGATTGTCCCCCATGTGCCCCACTTCTCTCCTGGGCCTCCCCACGCTGGCCTTGAAGCTAGGGTACAAACAGCTGCAAGCCAGCTGCAGGAAGACGGGCCGCAGCTTACGCCAGGTCCTTCTCCACAGAGGCCAAAGGGGTGGCAGCTGGCTGAGCTCCCCTGCGCCCAGCCCCTTCCTCCTGGGCCCCGCCTTCCACCCCGGCCTCAGCCCCGCGCCCCTCTGCATGCCTGGCCCTTCCCACCCCCCAGAACCTGTCCTGGGCTCAGCCTAGCCTGGTGCCTGGGCAGGGCAGGTGCCCGGGGCAGGACAGCTTTCCCCAGAAGCCCAAGCCACCTGCCCAGAGCTCCCCCCACAGGTCTGAGGATGGCCTAGGTCCCTGCCCAGGCCGAGTTCCTGGTGCCATCACGCAATAGAAGGGGCTTTCCAGGCAGAGAGATGGGCAAGGAGGGGCAGGCCGGTGACGGCAGAGTGGACTGACGTCTTGCAGCCCCCTGGAGAAGTGTCCAAGCCAGGGGTCTGGGGCCCATCAGGGGTGTCCCCGAGTCGCACATGGGCTGGCCATGCTAAAGAGGGATGGTTCTGCCCCCTCCTCACACCACACCTCGAAGACAGCTGTGCCTTGCCTCCTCCTGAGGAGCCTGGGGGCCTCAGGAAATGCCTGCTCTTCCTTCCTGCCTCCCCCACCCTGCCCGCGCCCCACCCGCCTCCTCCCAGCCCCTTGAGGCCAGAGGGCAGGAGCGCCAGTAGCTGCCACGAGGGATGGGACATACTGTTCCCTGTGTTGCTTCAGCGGGAACCCTGGTTGTTCCTACACTGCAAAGAGAGCTGAGGACCAGGATGGGGGAAGGGATGGGAAGGCAGGGGTGGGGGAGCTGAGGTGCTGCCTGGCTGGTCTGGGAGCGGCCCCCAAATTAGAGGGTCAGGCCGAGTGACTCAGTGGGCTTATTGTAGAGTGCAAACCACAGCCACGAGGACCTTCCAGGCACAAAAACCGTATTTCCCAAAGCATTGCCCAGAGGCATACCCCAACTTCAAGGAAGAGCGCTAACTGTAGCATGCCTTTTTCCGGCCCGCATGCATGGTGTCACGTCATGGGTGAAAGGGCACCTCACCGGCCCCTCCAGGACCACACCTATTCGGTAAGGGACAGGGCTACAGGCATGTCAGGCAGTAAACATGTCTCATGTGAACCTTTTCTCTTTTTAAAAAAAACAGACAATTCACCCATTTAAAATGTCCACTTCAGCTAGCAGTGGTGTCGCACACCTGTAATCCCAACACTCAGAAGGCTGAGGCAGGATTGCCTTGAGCTTCAGGCCAGCCTGGGCTACATAGTGAGTTCAAGGTCAGCCTGAACTACATAGCGAGACCCTACCTCAAAGAAATGTCCAATTCAATGGTTTTTATGCGTTATATTCATAGTTTTGCAAGTACCACCAGGGGCAAAAGGCCACATGATGTCTGGTTCGTATGGACTGGCCCATCTGTCTGAGTCTGTCTACAGTGAAGACTAAAATCCTTGAGGGGCTGGGATGCAGTCCTGGGCCCAAGCCCCGCGTGGAAAAAATGAAATGAAATGAAAATGTAGAGAGCAGGAAGCAGCCAGCAGCTGAGCCAGCCGCTGGCCCGTAGAGGCAGGCAACCTCCCACCTCCCAGCCTGCCCATCCCAGGCGAACCAAGGGAGCTTCTCGCCTGCCCACCGACAAGCAGAGCTCGGCCCTGGCAAGACCCTCATGGGAGGGACTGCCCTTGGCGTCGGACCTTCCAGACCCCAACCCATAACTGACTGCCACTCTGCTCCGGTGGGTGGAGCCCCTCAGCCCGCGCCCCTGCCCCCTGGTCCCTGGCTGTGCCTGGCCGTAGCGCCACCTCGGCCCCTGTCAGCTTGACCTAGTTGGGTTTAACCCTGTCTCTGTCCCCACTTCTTTTGCAGCTCTCAGAGTCACTGGTCCAGTATCCTTTGTCTATGGAGCGGCTGGGGACGGATGTGGGAGTGAGGAAGTGGGGCTCTAGGAGCCAGGAGGCCAGACACAGGCCAAGCTGGGCTCACCGGGGCCCCCAGGAAGTGGCCAGGGCTTGGCAGGCTGAGCCAGTGAGCCCCTGAAAATGAGCAGAGGAAGTGTCCCTTTGGGGATCATCATCTGCTGTCCTCACCAGAGTAAGGAGGGTGACTCATTGTCCCCGCAGTCAGTTCCTGCTCCTTAACCTCTCTCAGCCAGGCAAGCTGGGAACCCCCAGGGTCTGTGGTACGCTCCTGCCTGCCCCAGGCTGGCTCCCCATGCGACCATAGCCTCTGTCTACGGGACTGGGATGGAGGGAAAGGCTGGGTGTGGGGGGAAGATGTGGAGGGCGCTTCCCAAAACCCACAAGGCCTGGCCACCTCTCCAAGCCCAAGGAAACCAGCCTTCGTTGCAGCCCAGGCCTCAGGAGGTTGGGGGGGCGGGCTTAGGACAGAATCCAAAGGCCACCTCCCCCTTATCCCCCTTCCATTTTCTACCTCTCACTTTCTTCCTCCCCGCAGGGTGCCAGCAAGCACCTCAGTGCCCCCACCTGGGCAGTGGAAAGTTGGACTCCCTAAGGCAGGGGTCCTCCAGAGTGAGGGCCAGGAGCCGGTGTCCTGGGGCGGGGGGCGGGGGGGACAGGGGCGTAAGGGGGAGGGGTGCAGCTAACCCAGCCTTCTCCAAGAAAATTGCTCCCTTTGAAGCTGCCAGGGGGGCGGGAAGCCTGTCCCCTTCGTCCGCCCTCCCTCCCTCCCGCTCCCTCCACCAGCCCCCTCCTTCCTCGGGCCTCCCTCCCCGCCCCCTCGCGGTCCCCTCCCTCATTGGCCCGCCCGCCCAGCCTTTAGCTTCCCTCCCACCGCCTCTTCTCCCTCTCTCCTCCAACTGCCCAGGAGTGAGCAGCTGCTCCCGGCCGGCCCTGCCTGACGGACAGACACAGCAGACACACGGACAGCCCCAAGCCCACCAACTGGCCAGTCCGCACCTGGCTGCTTCCCTGCAGGTAGGGCCCGCGCTAGCGCTGCACTGTCCTGCCATCCCGCCCTCGCCTCCAGCTGCCCTCGCTGTCTCGTCCCTGGCTCCACCATCCCTCAGCAGCCTGGAGATGCCCGTGACTCTGCTGGCCCCACCAGCCCTGCTGTCTCTGCTGTCCCCAGCAGCTACACTGCCCCCTGTACGCCTTCCCCCCTCGGCTCCTGCGGATTTCCAGGACGCGAATTGCAGGCTCCTGGTCTGTGCCCCTTCATCGCCACCCTGTGGTCCCCTTGGTCCTTGCCCCTTTCTGCCACTCCTCTGACACTGTCTTCCAAGCACCTTCCTCCCACCCCATTTCTCGGTCCCTTCTGACCTCAATTGCTCAGCTCTGGCCCTCTCTGCTCTCCCTGCCTCTGGGGCAGGGTGGGGGTGGCTGCTGCCCAGAGTGTCCCCGAGGCATGTGTGGGCGGCTGGCACCCTAGTCCTACCTAGGGCCCTGTCTCGTGGCTTCGGCCAGCCTCACACTGGGGCTTTGTGGCGGGACTGGGGGGAGCCCTGGCGCCTGCAAACTCAGCCCTGGGCAATCCCCCTCTGCCGAGGCTAGTCGTTGGCATGGGCAGACTTGGTTTCCCAGGCACACCCCAGGCACCCTGCCCAGATATTCCTCACTCATCCGGGGCAAACTCTGCCTCTACTGCCTCCCGGGCAAGGTTCGGTTCCACAGAGCCCCCCGTCTGTACCCTGAACCCTCTGAGATCAGGACTCAGGATGGGCGGGGTGGTGGTGGAAATCAGGCAACTGCGCCAAGTCTGGGGGCAGACCTGGCGTGGGACCCTCAGGGAAGGGAACAAGAGAGTGCATAGCCATTTGGGTGTCCACCGAGTGCCCTGGGAGGTTGCAGAATGGGACCACCCCTTGCTGTCCCATGGGCAGGGCCAGGGCCATCCCTCCAGAGCAAAAAGCCCAGGACCCTGTAGAGCAAGGCCACAGGTGGGGACAGATCTCTCAGGCAGGTGACATTGTTCTCCAACAGGCAGAGGTCTTGCCTGCAGGGGCTGCTCTCTGCGCCTCACCCCTCTCTGGCTCGCCAGCCCCCTGCCCTGTAAAGAACAATTGGATTGAGAGGAACTAAGGATGCACCCCAGGGGCCAGGAAAGTTCCCAGGGGGACCTGCATCCAGAGTGCAGGCGAGTGCCTCCTGGTGACACCAGCTACCTGTGTCACCGCACCCTGGAAGAGCTGCTGGGCAGGCAGGGACACCTTTGTGTGGCACGTGACCACATATGGGCACTATGGACGAGGCTGTGTAGCTGCGGTGACAGACAGACTCAGGGCTCCCTGCGGGCTCCAGGCCAGGGGCAGAGGGGTCTCCAGTGGCCAATAACCAACTGGGTACGTCAGCCTGGCATCCCTGGCCCACCTTCCAGCCCCAAGGACCTGGATCGCAGTGGGGACCGACTCCCCCACTGCTTCTGTACCTTGCCCAGAGAGATGGCCAGAGAGGAAGGACGCCTGCCTCTGCCCGTTGAGCAGGACGTCTTTCAGGCCTCAGGCAAACCTTTCCCCAAGCCCTCCCAAGGATCTTTTCTGGGACAGTTTTGGGGCAAGAGGACAGTCTCCTTTAGCAACAAATGCCCAGAGAGAGGATTTGTAACGAGGCCACACTTGACAGTTCACATCTGGCACCTTTGGAGAAGATGTCTCATTCCTTAGCATCTTGTGCAAGGGCTGGGGGACACCACCCTGGTCTCCCTGCTTCCTGAGCCCACCGCAAAGAGACTGTGCAGCACAGGCAGGTCTGTCCCATGCCACAAGATTCCCAGCCCCAGGGGCCTCTCAGGCCGCACCTGCTGGGGTTCCACCGGCCCTCCCTTCCAGCACGCCTGACCAATCCCCCCACTTCGGCCCTCTCCCCCGCTCCACCCCCACCCAGAAACGGCAGCAGCCCCCACCGTGGGCACCTTGGGGCCACCGCCAGCACAGGGACCTCACCCGCACCCAGGGCCTCTCCCTGGGCGCCTGGCCACAGGCCGAGGGCTCAGGCTGGCTGAGCTGGGCTCCTTCTGGCCCTGGCTCTGCCCTCACCCTGCTCCCCTTGGGCCTGGGTGGAGCGGCCCATGTGGTTCTGATCTCCATCCTCTTGTGCTCAGATACTGGGCTGGTGGGGTCAGGGCCATGCCACACCTGGACCACCTACTGAGCCCTTGGCAAACCACCCCCCACTCCCAGTACCAGGTACCAGGATTGGACCCAGGGCCTTCCTAGTGACCTACATTCGCAGACCTTTACTAGTTTTCCTTTTTCTGACTCAGGATTTGGCCAGGTTGACCTGACTGGGCTGGAACTTGGGAGCCTCCTGCCTCAGCCTCCCGAGTGCTGCGATGACAGGGGTGCGCCACCACTCAGGCTCCGCGGATCTTACTGAGACCAGTCAGTGGGAGCCCGAGGGGTACAGCCATTGAGGGGGAGTGGTGCTGTCACTCAGCCCGGCCCTTCTCCAGCTTTCCAGAAAGCACCAGCGTCCCGGCGTTCTTTGGGGGAAGGTGCAGGGTGTATGGGGCCACCACCTGGGAAGTGGGGGCTGGACTTTGTCCCCCTTCCTTTCCAGGCCTTCCATTCCTTTCCCTCACTGGGAGCCCACATCCTCTCACCCGACAAGGGGGAATCCTTGAGTACCTCTGGCGCTCAGGTGTCGCCTCAGCACCCACACTGGCCTTTACCTTCTTTTCCCACCCTCTATAGCTCCAGGCCAGCCCCTGGGTGGCCACAGAGGGACTTTGGAACCGCACAGCTGAGGGCAGGGTGCTGCCCCTTCCTTGTGATGACTCCTCCTCCTGTGTTGGGACTCAGGCTCTTCCTGGCTTGCTCACACTGCCTTCTCCTGGTCCACCTCCTGGACCCCAGCAGGGCCAGCACCAGCAGAGCTGAGCCACAACTCGAGCTCGCTGCTGCTTCTCTACTGGGAGCTGCTGGCCGACCCAGCCCTGGCTGGTCCACGGGGGCCAAGGCCTGGTTTGCCACAGGTTGGGGATTTTGTGAAGAGCCCCACGGGAGGTTGAGGCAGAGGGCAGACCCTGGGACCACTTCCTTTGTCCTCCAGAAGTCTGAATACCCGCTCAGCCTCGATTGTCCTCCCATGGGCTGGAAGGGCTTCCTGCGGAGGGACCAGCTTCTAGCCTCCCTGCTGTCTTCCAAGGGAGGGGGCAGCGAGTCACCAGGCCATTGACACCAGCGAGTGCTGGCTTGCACGTCTAGTACGGAACAAATGACGTGTACCAGGGCGCAACTTTCACGTCAAAATGCACTGAGTACCAAGGTATGTGGCCTTGGCCAAGAGTTTTGGGGAAACTCTCCAAGCCTCCGTTTACCCCTTCACCAAGTGTCAAAAGGGTCTTGTCCTTCTTTTGGTCAACAGAGGAGAAGGGTAGCTAGATAAATCACTCACGTCTCCTGCTGCATCCCTAGGAGGTGAGAGCACCCTCCCCTTCCTCAAAGGCTCTAATGCATGGCAAGCAGGAGCCCAGATTTCTCCAGGGAGGGAGGGCAGCTCTGCCCGGCTCCTTTCCAGAGATTTTTTGGCAGAGTGGGGCAGAGGAGAGAAGGCTTTGCCTCGATGCACCCAGCCACCTTGACATCTCCCAGGTGCCAGCCCTTCATAGCCTCTGGCACCTAGGTCCAGGTCCAGCCTGTCCCCCAAGTGTCCTGCAGTGCAGGACCCAGCTGTGCCTAGGAGTGCCAGGGCCACAGCGGGGAGGAGCTGCCCTGGCCCTTGCACTCGGGCATCTGCTCTCACCGCAAAATCCATGGGCTCAGAGGACGGCCCGAGTCAGATGGGGCTGTCCCCGTCTCTGCACGCAGGCACACTTGCACAAGCAAGCATGCACTCTGCCTAGGAGCAGTGCGTATTCCTCCTCTGTGCTTCACACTGCAGCGCAGCCTGCAGCCGTCCAGGGCAGGGGCTGAGTGGGCTGCGGCCCACAAGTCAGGGTTCAGGTCAGGTTGCGCAGTGGGGCCAGACAGCCCGGGGCCTAGGCCGCAGAGACTGCGCCCGGCGTCGGCTCCTTGGCAGCCACCAGCCACACATCTGCAGGCATGTTCCCAGGCCAGCCAGACCTCAAGCCCTGCGCCCGCCGCCCTTGGCCAGGCCTGAATGCCTGGCACAGCCCCTCCATGTTCTCAGAGGCTGCCAGCGCGTCTTGTTTGGCTGTGACCCGAAGCAATCCTGCGCCCAGCACTGCGCTGGCTTTCAGAGGGGAGACAAGGAGAGCCCTATTGGGGTGGCAGCAGCATCCCAGGAGGAGGGCCCTTCCCCACTCACACCCGCGGTCCCTGCGCCAGCCTCACTGCGCGACCACTTCTTTCTTTTGCTCTGAGTAGGGAGCACCCAGAGAGCTCAGAGGGCACTTTGATGGGGCCGCAGGACATGCCCAGGGAGGCCACTGCGGGGAAATTGAGGCCCAGAGGCCCCCGGTGGGGGCGGGAGAGGGTGGGAGGTACTTGCCCAAGGTGTCCGTGTCTCTGTGGGAGCCTCCTCCATCAGGCCTGCAATGTGAGTGTGGACTCTGGCACACTGCCCCCAGGCAGGCCCAGGGCCCCCCACCCACTGGCCACCGCTGCCCACAACACACCTACTCAGTAAGGGACTTGGGCACAAGTCTCAGGCCAAGTGAGCCGAGTCTTGGGAGAAGCAAACCCCTCTCTCTAGGCCTCGGCTGGCTTATCCTTAAAGTGCGGATCCTGATTTTTCCAGGGTGCTCCAGGGTCTCTAGCTCTGTCATGGCCCCTCCATGTCTGGCCTACCCCCTCCCTCATGGCATTCCGGGCACCGAGTGAGAGCGGTGCCAGTTCTCTGAGGGAAAGGAGGGCTATGCCGGAAAGCCGCCTGGCCCCCACCCTTGAGCTATGGGCCACAGAAACCCCGCCAAACCCTGTCCCGCTCCATCACAGGCCCTGGTGGACAGGACCTCTGAGCCCTGCCTTCCCCACTTCAGGGCAGCTGAGCTGAAACTGAGGCTAAAGGGCAGGGCTCCTCTCTGCACCCCTCTCTGAGACACCCCCACTGTGACATCAGACACAGCTGCTCAAGGGTCCTTGACCCCAAGGTTGGTACCCAGTGCCTGTGTACCCTCTCCCCTGGGGGAGGGGAGGCCACCCAACAGGCTGCCCACCTTGCCCCCTAGGGGCACCCTGTGGAGGTGGAGACCTGCCGGGCACTGTGTGGATCTAGGACCCTGGGCTGCTAGCGGGTCGATGGTCCTCTATCTCCAGACCTCGCCTGCCCGGGTGGACGTGGGTGCCAGCCTGACTCATGCCCTCTGAGGTGGCAGACGCAGGCGGGGGGGGGGGCTGGGTCCTCCCTTTCTCCCAGTCCTCTTCGTTCTCCTGCCTCCAGCCACTCTGTCCTCCTCTTCCTGCCTCCTGCTGCCCTGCTCCTCCCCAGCCCCTGTGTCCAGGTCCCGGCCCTTCACGTGCCCTGCCCTGCCCTGCCCTGCCCTGCCCTGCCCTGCCCTGCCCTGCCCTGGAGCTTGCAAACTGAGGGAGAGAAGGGGAGCACCACTTAGGTAGGTGAACGAGAGTCTGCCCACCACTCTGGGAGGGTCCCCAGCTCCTGCTGGGCCAGCGTGGCAGGGCCCTGGGGTGTGATCAGGGCATCTCTAGGCTCCAAGGAGCAAGGGAGGCTGGGCACACCCCCAGCAGGGGGCATCCTGTGACCCCAGGGGCCAGCACCCTGTCCAGCTGCCCATGTGAGAGGGAAGCTGGGCTCAGGTAGCTCGCCTGTGCGGGAAGCCCTGGTACCCGGCTGTACCTGGCAGCCGCAGACACCCAGGCATGGGAAGCCAGCAGGGTGCACATGTTTGCCCCCATGTAACAGGTCGGGAGATGAGGCTGGAACAGAGCAGGGCCTTGGCCAGGGAGTCAGGGCCTGGAGCCTTTTCTGGTAGGGTGAGGTACAGACCAGCCCTGGGTCGGGGGCAGCATCTGAATGGGGAGGAGGAGACGGGCAGACGTAGGCTGCCGGGGCAGGCTTGGGCAGGGCAGCTTCTCTCCACGCACATCCCGCTGCCTGGGCCTGGGGGGTCTCAGACAAGCCTGACCCTGCCCTACCGCCCAGCGGCAGCCTGCGCCACTCAGGGCTCTGCAGGACGCCGGGTGTGAGCGCACGGGAAGGGTAGGGGCACTGAGACCAAGGTCCCTGGAGCAGAGGGGAGCGACCTTCACTGACGGCTGCCGAGGCCTCTGGGGATGTCTCTCTTCCCCAACCTGCTCCTGTGCCTTGGCCTCTGTGAGAAATGTGGGCATGGCGGAGGGGCTCTGGCAGGGAAGGGAATGACTCACGGTCGCCCAGCTTAGCTAATCGAAACCCAACTGCCCTGAGCCCTGAACTCCGGGAAGTGATCAGTCTGGGTGGCCCATGAGGCCGATGGCTAGGTTTCGCCTCCGCCTCTTCCAGGCCTCACTGACCGCCCCCTCCAGAGCAGGCTCTGAGACCTGATCAAACAAACCAAGTCCTGCCTGGGAGAGGAGGTGTGGAAAGAGACGCCCTACCAGCCGGCGCATGCCCACAGCCGTCCCGCAGCTGCTTCCCACCTGGCTCCGGCTGCCCCTGGAGAGGGATGGGGACGCGGCGGGGGAAGTTGGGCTTCAAAGGGCTGATGGCGGCCCCTTCTCGCCCTGGCCCCCAGGCTCGTGCACCATGCAGCCCCTGTGGCTCCTGGCAGCCCTGCTGGCGCTGGGCCAGGCCCTGCCCTTTGAGCAGAAGGGCTTCTGGGACTTCGCCCTGGATGACGGGCTGTTCATGAATGATGAGGAGGCTTCAGGTGTCGACAGCACTTCTGGAGCCCCAGACATGGACTCCGTGACACCCACCTACAGCGCCATATGTCCTTTTGGCTGCCACTGCCACCTGCGAGTTGTTCAGTGCTCGGACCTGGGTCAGTCCTGGACAGCTGGGGCGCCCGTCAGTCCTGTGGGGTGGGTGAGGGAGGGCAGTGTGGCTGCAAGCGAGGGAGGACACGGGGTTGCGGCAGGGTGCCTGCGTTGGTGCGAGAACCCCGTGCGCGTGTGGCCCCACCCTTCCACACCAGCGTGCCAGCAGGCTGGGGGCTGGTGCTCACGCTGGCGATGCGTCGGGCCCCCAGGTCTGAAGAACGTGCCCAAGGAGATTTCCCCAGACACCACGCTGCTGGACCTGCAGAACAACGACATCTCTGAGCTCCGCAAGGATGACTTCAAAGGCCTCCAGCACCTCTACGTAAGGCCTCTGCTGCCTCCCACGCTGACGAGCAGGGAGGATGGGGGTTCCGTGTGGGACACGAGAAGGGTCCAGACACTGCTGAGTCTGGAGAGAAGTTGGGGCGTGACAGGTGGCCAGGGCTCCCAAGGTCACGGGTTTTGTGTGTAGGTGCAGGACAAGATCCTCCAGGTCACAAAGCAGGGCGTGGTGGCGCATGTCTGTCGTCCCAGCACTGGGAGGCGGAGGTAGGAGGACTGCTGCAAAGTCAAGGCCAGCCTGAACTACATAGTGAGCTCAAGGTCGGCCTGCATACACAGTGAGACCCCGTCTCAGAAACCAAAAAGCTCACTCAGTTTGGGTCCCTTCTCAGCAGAACTCTTCTCATACTGGTTCGTCCTAGCAACATGGAAAGAGCAGATTCATTGTAACCAGTGCGCCAGGAGGAAATTGGGGCTGGGAGCAGCAGCAGGCAGTGCTGGGTGGTAGCGGCGTTGGTGAGCTCGTTGCCCCGCACTCCGCTGCAAGCACAAATCCACCCTGAGGCCAAGCGCGCTCAGCTCCGCTGTCGTGGGCAGGACAGGGAGCAGGGGAGGTAGAGGAAGAGGACTGGGGACCGGGGGCCTCCCTCAGTCGCCCGCCATCCACAGGCCCTCGTCCTGGTGAACAACAAGATCTCCAAGATCCATGAGAAGGCCTTCAGCCCCCTGCGAAAGCTGCAGAAGCTGTACATCTCCAAGAACCATCTGGTGGAGATCCCGCCCAACCTGCCCAGCTCCCTGGTGGAGCTGCGCATCCACGACAACCGCATCCGGAAAGTGCCCAAGGGCGTATTCAGCGGGCTCCGAAACATGAACTGCATCGGTGACGCCCCCTCCCTGTCCGAAAGCGTGGGCCCAGAGGGGTCAGGGACATGGGGCAGCCTCGCACAATGTCCTGCACACTTGTGCCAGGGCCTGATGGAAGGAGACTGGGGGTGGCTTTATTTTATTTTATTTTTGTATTCCTGGGGATTGAACCCAGGGTCTTTGCACTAAGCTACATGCCCAGCCATTTTATTTTATTTTATTTTATTTTATTTTATTTTATTTTATTTTATTTTATTTTATTTTATTTTATTTTATTTTATTTTATTTTATTTTATTTTATTTTATTTTATTTTATTTTATTTTTTCTTTGAAAGAAGATCTGGCTAAATTGCAGAGGCAAGGCTCAAACTTGTAATCTTCCTGCCTCAGCCTCCCAGACAGCTGGGATTACAACTTCGGGTGGCTTTACAGCCTCAGCTCAAGAGACTTGAAAACAGCCTAAAGAAAGTTGGGTGTCTTTCCCAGCAAACTCTCAGCATGGGTGACCACTGCAGCTGAAGGGAGTGTCCATGATGACTGGGCCAGCAGAGAGGAAAGGGAGAGGGTCTGGTGCTTGCCAGAGGGGCCGACGGCTTGTGGCAGCCCCGTCTTCATTTCTGGGCGTCCCCTTCCTCTGGATTCCCTGCCCCCAGTGGCCAAGGCTAGGGTCAGGGCCGGGGGAGGCGGTGGGTGCGAGGGCTGGCAACCAGCAGGGCTGACAGGGCCTGTCTCCTAGAGATGGGCGGGAACCCCTTGGAGAACAGCGGCTTTGAACCTGGAGCCTTCGATGGCCTGAAGCTCAACTACCTGCGCATCTCTGAGGCCAAGCTCACCGGTATCCCCAAAGGTAGGCAGGACTCGGCGGGGCCCTCCGCTCCCCACGCTCCCCCAGCCCCCATGTTCACCTCGAGCCCTCTCTCTCCCGGCAGACCTCCCCGAGACACTGAATGAGCTCCATCTGGACCACAACAAAATCCAGGCTATCGAGCTAGAGGACCTGCTGCGCTACTCCAAGCTGTACAGGTGGGAGGCAGCAGGAGCAGCACGGGGGCCGCGTGCCTCCATCCTTCTGCCCCACAGCCTCTGAGCACTGTCATCACCCCATCCACAGGCTCGGCCTGGGCCACAACCAAATCCGAATGATCGAGAACGGGAGCCTGAGTTTCCTGCCTACCCTGCGGGAGCTGCACTTGAACAACAACAAGCTGTCCCGGGTGCCTGCCGGGCTTCCTGACCTCAAGCTCCTCCAGGTGGGATGGGCAGGGAAGGCTGCACAGGCTACTCTGGGTCCCACTCCTCTGTCCCCACTCCCTCTGTCGCAGTCTCTGGACCATGCCACCCTCCATGTATGAGGCTGTCTGGGTGCTCCAGCCGAAGAGGTGGACTTGGACTTGCCCAGCCCTGCTTGGGCCTCAGTCTCTTCCTCTGCCCCACTTGGAGTTGCACAGCCACGCCTGGTCATGTCCCACAACCTGGCCCCGCAGCTCCTGGGGCAGCGCAGCGGCCCACGCCAGGCTGAGTGCGCCCTCTAGCGGCTGGCCGCCTCTGCTGCCGACGGGCTTCGGTGGCCCCCACTAACCTCCCCAAGAGAGCGCTTTCCAGGAGTAAGGGGCTGCTGCTAGAGGCCGGAAGTTCTCGAGGACCGGGAGGGACAGGAGGGCATTCTGAAGGCTTTCTCCTCTGGTGCCCCATCAAGGGAAACCGGAGGAGGGCCCGGAGCCCTGTGTCAGCCCAAGGTGCCTCCTTTCCTGCATAGACATCATGCCAGGAGCCACCAACACAGTCCCACCCCTCCCCACGTACCCCACCTGAGCTCCGAGTCCTGGTCCCTGGTCACACACCAGAGGCGCACTCCTGGCCAACGCCTGCCCGTTGCCCAAGCCTCAGGTTCCACCTCCCAACCTGTGGGATCCCTCCTGCGTCAGCACCCACGGCACCCTCCCAGGCCAAAAGGGGTGGAGAGGGCCCTCTGGGGCGACGCGGCCCTCAGTGCACACTGACCCTGTCCGTCTGTCCCCAGGTGGTCTACTTGCACTCCAACAACATCACCAAAGTGGGCGTCAATGACTTCTGTCCCATGGGCTTCGGCGTCAAGCGGGCCTACTACAATGGCATCAGCCTGTTCCACAACCCTGTGCCCTATTGGGAGGTGCAGCCGGCCACCTTCCGCTGTGTCACCGACCGCCTGGCCATCCAGTTTGGCAACTACAAGAAGTAGAGGCAGTGGCAACCACCACAGGGAACAGAGCCCGCTGTCCTGGAGGGCGCTGAGTGAAGAGTGCAGCCCCTCACCTGTGCTCCCCTGCCCCAAGTCCCTGCCTTCCCTGGCTCCCAAGCGTGCAGGTGGATTCAGGGCCTGGCCCTGTCACTTGTACCCTTGGCTTCAGAGCTGCCCTGCTTACCCACTGTGGCCACTCAGAGGCACCCCTGAGAAGCTTTTTTCTTGTTCACCCTGAAACCCCACCCTTAGTGAACCGGCCCGTGGGTGTGTGGCGAGGGGCGTCGGTAGGGACGGAGACAGGGGTTCCCTGCCCGGGCTCATGTTCCTTCTCCTCCTCACCTGTCCCAGCCTCCAGGGCCCCCGGCCTTCGGGGCGCCCGCTTCACCAAGCTCACGGCTTGTCTGTCACAGCCAGCCCCGTCTCCCTGTCCCTCTCCCCTTCCATCTATCGTGCTTCCTGATGTATTTCTCCCTTTGGGGCTCCGTGACCTGCTTACTCCTGGACCTGGATTTGTTTTTGTTGTTGTCTCTCTCTCTCTCTCTCTCTCTCTCTCTCTCTCTCTCCCTCCCTCCCTCCCTCCCTCTCTCTCTCTCTCTCTCTCTCTCTCTCACACACACACACACACATATACACACACACACACACACACACCCTGACCCTCAGCCCTGGGCTAGCTCTGCTGTCATAGGCCCTTGCCCAAATAGATGGGAGCCAGCCACACCCCAGTCTTGTTCTGCCCCCAAGGAGGTGGGAAGGTGGAGGCCAGACCTGTGCAGATTTCCCAGAGAGGCAGCCACGCGCCACCATGGAGAAGTGATTCCTCTGTCCCCGAGGAGGATCAGTATGCCACCAGAGCCCTCCCTTGATGGCTAGTCCCCCCTCGCCTTCCGGCCCCTGCTGTGGCGGGGTGTCAGTCACACCCAGCTCAAGGAGGGCTGCTTCTGAGGTCGGTTGTCCTTCAATTAAAGAAACACTGTGCAATATGGCTCCATGTGCCCCTGCTCCTGGGGCGGCACCTGAGGGACCAAGCAGGGGGCAGAGACATAAGGGGCTACCTCTGGCCGCCTCCCGGGCTATGCGTCTCTGAGGTGCTGTGCCTCCTCTTCTTTGACCCTGCCCTCAGAAGAGGGCCCTTGTCACCCTCAGGGCCCCGGGGCGGGAAAAGGTGGAAGGCCCAGCCCCTGGGCATGCCCCTCTCTTCCAAGCTGTCCTTAGTCTGGCTCCGGAGCAGGTTGGGCCCACATTGTCATCTGCCCTCCCAGAGTGGAGAGTGCACAATCCCTGTGGCCCCGCTCCGCGAGGAGCAGAAGGGACAGGGCCCCCAGGCTCAGGGCAGTGTGCTGCTCTCTTTGGGCCCTGTGCCCCTAAAGCCCCACTGGGTACCCTGAAAGAAGGCCTAGCTCAGGGCCAGGGAAGCCTGCTTAGCAGGGACACACAGCTGCCCTAGAAAGGGACAGTCCCCAGAGCAGCGCCTTTTGGAGGCAGGCCCAGCAGGCTGCAGGGGCCCCAGGCTGGGCCCACAGATTTCCCTGTGTATCCCACAGGCGAGGTCCCCTCTCCGCAGGTGGAAGCTGGGCCTTCCCTGGTAGCCACAGGCAGCCAGTAGGCCTGCCTGAATGAGAGTCCAGGCACGCAGATCCCAGAGGCACTGGCGTGGCTCCCTGCACGCAGCCGTGCCCTTACCCTGGGCTTGGTGTGCAGGACGCCCAGTGGCCCCCGGTTTCTCCTTTTTGGGCTGGTGGACACTGCTCAGTGTGGTGGCCTAGCGATAGAATGTCACTCGGCAGCATCATAGCACTATTCTGGGGCATGTGCTCCATGGCCTGGCGACCTCTGCTGAGCTGGGCAGGCACAGGGCAAAGGCACTGGCTGGGGACCAGGAGTCAGGGCCGCGGTCAAGTCCCCTCACTGGCAGGGAGGAGGGGTAGCCAGAGCCAGGCCCGGCAGGCCCCGAGCCCGCCTGCCCTTCTTTCCTCTGCCAGCCTCTCATTTCAGCTCGGGACGCAGTGAGGAGGTTGTGCTACAACGACAGGGGCACCACACTGCCCAGGCCAGGGCAAAGGGCCATCCAGGCCAGCGCCTGGGGCTTGTGGGTCACAGAGCGCTTGGTTTGGCCCGAAGTGTGAGCGTGAGTCCCTTAGCCTCACTCTACGAAGTATGTTGCAAACTATTAGATGATAACGTTAATCTACAGAAAACCCACCCCTGTGAGCCAGCAGCCCTCCACACCCACACTCACGCTCACACTCACACGCAGGTGGCTTGGAGCGGAGAGTGATTCCCGGTGGCAGCTTCAATCTCGGGAAGCCGTGCGTGGAGCCAGGGGACACGGTCCAGCCCACCTTGGGCTTGAGTAGGAGCCCCTGAGCTTGGGGACAGGTTGGATGTGGAGCAAAAGGGAGTGGGCAGGCTGGGGACATGGACTTCAGCCAGGACTGCCAGGTCGGGGTGCCTGGTGGGACACAGGTGGGAAGAAGAGAGCCACCTGGGGGCTGCAGCGCGGGGCGGGGGCCAGTTGGGGCAGCCAGCAGACCACATGAGACACATGCGCACACGCACGCACACACATGCATGCAAAATACACATACGCATACAGACTCTTGCACACACACAAACGTGCATGCACATGTACCTATGAACACACAACACACATATACAGAAACATGCAGCTACACACAGCCACACACTGACGCATACACATGGACACACAAGTGTGTATACAGTCACAGAAACACACATACATACGCAGAAACACAAAGAGCTACACACATTCATACAGTCAGGCAAACATCCACACTTGCGCACACACTAACACATACATGTACATACGAACATATCCCCATGCACACAGAAACACGCCAACACACGTGAACACACAGAGGGACACACACATCCATGTGCGTGCACAAGTACATGCATAGTACTGTGTGTCACGGGAGAGGCTTGCGTGGGGACAGCTGTTCTGTACACAGGGGAGCTGCTAAGGGGCAACCCGGGAGGAGCCTGGGGGTGGGAGAGAGGACCTTTCCGAGCACTTGTGCAGGTCAGGTGCCTTCTGGACGTGGCACGGCCCAGCTGGAGCCTAAGCCAAATCCACTGCTTGGTTTTAGACAAGCCAGGGCTTGTCGGAGGGCAGCGGGCCAGGCCCAGGCCAGAGTGGGGTGAGTGGCCCTGGGGCAGCCTGAAGCTGCAAAGCTGCTCTGGGAACCTGGGGACAGCTTTCATCCGTCACTGCCCCTGTGGGTTCTAGGGTGTCATCTCAGGAGGGCAAGGGCCCGAGGAAGAGGCCTCGCCCCCTCTTTTCCACACCCGCGGTCAGGGTACTACCGGCAGGGAGACCCCTTGTCTCCCTTGGCTTCTGGGCAAGGCCCAGACCCCCAGGGCCTAGAGAACCCCAACATGCCTGGGCAATGAAGGGCCCCGGTGCCCACTGCACGAGAGACAGCCAGAGTGCAGGTAGTGTCCTAGGGACTGAGCCCTCAAGGCTGGAACCACGCCCACAAGGGGAGCCCCTGCACATGCGTGTGTCCACTTGCGCGCGCGCGCACGAGCACACACACACACACACACACACACACACACACACACACACACACGAGCCCTCACAGCCTACCAGAGCTTTCCAGAGCCCCAGGGATGGAGTTCTACTGAGGCTGAGCAGGCCAGGAGACTGAAGAGTCACAGCGCACAGGCTTTGCAAGGCGGCACCCTCGGTGGCCCAGCTGGGGCTGTGTGAGTGGCCTAGGCCTACTGTGACAAATGAGCACCCGCTGTGTGGCTTAAAGCTGCAAGCATCTCTTCCCTCCCGATTCCAGGGGCCAGAAAACCAGCGTGGTCTGGGCCACGCTCCCTCTGAAGATCGGGGAGAGAATCCCTCCCGCCTCTTCCAGCTTCAGGTGACTGTGGGTGTTCCGGCTTCCACTGTCACATGGCTTCCCGCCTCTCTTCTGAGGACACTTGCCATTGGGGGGGTGGGGGGGCATATGGCCTGGAGGCTGGGCCAGGAGAGTAAGGGATGGAAAGCACTAGAGGGGTGCAGGCCAGAGGGGGCCTGGGGTCCCTGAGGAGGCAGGTCCAGGGCACCAAGGGTGTAGGGATGGGATCACAGGAGAGGAGGAGCAGGGCAGGGGAGGACACGGGGCAGCAGGGACTCCCCTGGGACCAGCTTCCTAAGTATTTCCAGGGCAGGAGACAGAAGAACTTTCTAGCAAGCTCTCCCTGCCCACTTCTTCAGCCTGAGGAACCAAGAAGAGCAGTGAGTGAGAGCCAGCACAGACACAGGCCCCCTCGCTCCCAGTCCCAGGCCAGGGTCCAACCGACAGGACCCACGAAAGGGGGACACTCCCCCTCCTGGTCACTACTGACTTGGGGACCAGAACTTCCTTAGGGCTGGGGACTTGCACAATACTTTGTGCCCTGGCTCTCTGATCTTGTTTTGGGGAGGACTTATCACAAAGTTGTGCGGCAAGGCCAGCTGTTGTCTGGGCTGGCCTTGGGCAGTGCCCAGCTAGGGCAAGAGGCAGAGGGGTGCCAGCAGATGACCCCAGCTCAGATTTTCTCCCCCATTTGCTTCCTTCCCTGCGGGGAAGGGCCTGTATTATAGACCTCAGGGAGCCAGACTTTGAGAGCCAGTGTCAACCCCACCACGTGGCCAGCAGCCACCAGTTAAGTGAGCATGCCCTATGGACCATCAGTATGTTCCCTGGTCCCTGAGAGCAGGCAGTGACAGCCCCAAGGGAGTCTCTTCTCTCTGCTGTCACAGCCACTCCCAGGCCTCCAAGCCAACGATAAAGAGCCAGCTCCACAATTTGCCCCAGGTCGTATCTGGTGGCCTCAGTAGAAATGCAGGGTAGAAAGAAGAGCAACTGGAAGGTGGCAGGGGATAGCACGGAGCTCAGAACAGGTGATCCAGAGAGGGGACACAGGGGTGACAAGGGGTCCCACAGCAGCTACAGGCCCCGAGGACCCAGCCTGCCTGCTCTACTGGGCATGCCCCAGGCTGCAGGGTAGGTAGCCTTTGGCCAGTGACTGCTGGAACCTGCTATGCCCAGACTACTGCCCAGCAGGGCCATCCACCTCACCTGTGGGTCGGCCAGCTCACCGCCCTCCAGAGAGCGGGTTCCCGGCGTGCTGCTTTTGTGTCACAGGCACAGGGCAGCGGGTGTGTGAGGTAGTGTTAATCGACGTGTGTACATGTGTGAGAGCTGGCAGTGTGTGAGTCTGCACACGGGTAAACAGCTATGCCCATGTGTGAGCAGCTGGGTGAAGGTGTGAAGAACCCTTAGTGTGTAAGTATGGGGATCAGTGTGAGGGCCTGGGGCCTGCGTAGACCCCTGAGCATCTATGAGTGTGTGAGAACGTGAGCCTGTGTAGGTGAGCACACGAGTGTGCGCCCTGGATGCGTGGGAGGGTGGAGGCAGGGTGGCACTCAGGGGGTTGGGAGTGAGCCTCTGCCACACCGAGAGGGCTGCGCACAGCCTGGCTGCTTCCTGCAGGAGGGGCAGGCCGTGGACTTGTGACAGCTCCCTGGCCTGGGGGAGTGAGAGGACCACAGCCATGTCTTCCTGTCCTTCATCTGTCTGGAGCGGTGACAACTCCTCAGAAAAGCCTTCCTTGAGCCCGCAGCATGTTCGTCAGCCCCCGATTACTGGTCTCTGTGGCCCTTACTCCAAGCGCATGCATCCGGTCACTGCCTGCCGCTCCTCGCTGTGTCCCCAGGCCCAGCCTGGCACACACAACACCCTGGGGCCCCTCTGAGTCCAGGCTTCTTCCACCTACATGCCCTCCCACCTGCACGGGGGACAGTGCTTCCCAAGGACTTGTCCCTTCCTTTCCTGTAAGCTGTGTCCCCTCCTGCCCCCACCCCCCCTGCCCGTCAGTGAGCTCCTCACAGACTGAAAAGGCCTCATCCACTGGGGGCAGAGGCCTCTGCTGTCCCTGGAACTGGGCAGCATGGGAGTGGCACAGGTAAACCCTCTCTGGGGGTCCCAGGGCACCTTGGCAGGTGTGGGTAGCTGTGTGTCTCAGGGCGCCCATGTGTGTTCAGTCACCTTGTGTCCCGCAGAACCATGGCCGTGTGATCACCTTTAGGGACTGCTGTGTACGCCCGCTGCCCCAGAGATCTACATTCCCAAGACTGCAGAATTTCAGGGGTCCACCAACCCCTCAGTCCATCTGGGGGTCCAGGGACCCGATGCTACCCATCAGCCCCCCAGCTCCACCCACCACGTTGCTGCTGGGAAAAGGCATCCAAAGGGCAGGGCTTTTAAGAGGCAGGGCAGCCTGGTGCCCCTGTCACTGGCTCCAGGTGATTTCTCCAACTTGCAGGTGCCACATGCTAATGCCCTTGCGGGGCAATGCCAGGCTAGAAAGGGCAAGCACCACTGGTGTCCTGGGGACAGAAGGGCCTGCAGCCCTATGTCCCCTCTGCTATGCACTAGTGCACCCCCCAGCCTTCCTCTCCTCCCTCCTCCCCCAACCATCCGCCCCCTCCTTTCTCCCATCCTCCTCCTCCCTCCTCCTCCTCCTCTTCTTCCTCCTCCTCTTCCTCCTCCTCCACCACCGCTGCCGACGCCACCACCACCAGCACCACTACCACCACCAGCACCGGCTCCCTCCCTTCCCCACCCCTCCCTCCTCCCCTCCCTCCCTCCCTGCCTCCCTCCCTCCGCGCTCAGAGCTGCGGCTGGAGTCGAGCGAGCGCACCGCGTCGCCCACCGCCGCTGCCGGTGCGGAGCGCCGGGAGCACTCGCCGCAGCCCTTGCTCGCCGCAGAGGGTCCCGCTCCTCGCCGCTGGCCAGGCCGCCCCGTGCCCGGGCCGTTCCGTCCTTGGCACGGATCGTTGCCCGCCGGGCGCCCTCCGCAGCGACAGCGTCCGCTAGAGCCGAGGCCGTGGTGGCGGCTGTGCCCATGCCCGGGTAAGTGGTGCCCAGGACGCACGGGGGCAGGCGAGGTGGGCACGGGCGCTGGCTGGGGTGGAAGGGCGGCCCAGCAAGTGGCGCGGCGGCAGGTGGGGGGACGCAGGTCCCCTCCAGAGGCACCTGCGCCCAACGCCGGGCCTGTGTGTCCTTGCCGCACCGGCACCGCGGCTGACCGCGC
>NW_004955580.1:269922-307003 GCF_000276665.1 Chinchilla lanigera
GCGCACGCACCTTCCCGGAGCCTAGCGGCACCCCTCCCCCTGCGCCCTCGTACTGTGTCATCCTCCACCGCGCACGTTCCCACACTGTCCCCTGCACGCCCACATAGCTGCCCGCCGAGCCCACCGCCTGCACGGACCCAGCGCCCTGGCTACGCTTGTGTCTCCATCCTCAGGGAATAGCTCTGCCCCCTCCTCACCTGTGTGACCTTGGCCAGAAGGTTTCTGCTGTAGGAGCCCAGGGGCTCCCAGGGGTGGAAGCGCCAGCCCAAGGGCTCTGGCTTTGGAGCTAGGGCCACCCGTTCCCCTCTCTGGGACCTGGCGCCCGCCTTCTGCGGTCACTTCAGGGCTCAGTGGCTGGCCCCCTGAGGAGGCTGGGAGGCAGGGTGGGGACCCGGGCCTGGGCAGGGCCATAGAGCCGGGGTCTTGAGGAGCCAGCCAGCACAAGGGCTCCGAGAGGGCCAGGAGACCGTTCCGGTCACAGGCTCAGGGCAGGGCAGGGGCCACAGTTCCCTGCACTAGGTACCGGCCTCTTCCCAGGGCTGGACCACGGAGTGAGACAACTCTGTCTCTCATAGGCAAGGCCTCAAGGTGCTGATCTAAAGTGGGTCCCTGCCCCCTGCGGGGTCAAGCCCAGCCTGGTCCCGGCTGGCCTCACACCAGTCTCCCCTAGCTGCTCACCACGGACTTGGGCACCAGCCTGGCAGGTACCCCCTGCTTGTTCCTCCTCCACTCACCTGAAGCTCTGTGCCCTCATCCCTGGCCGTCACCCCTCTCTAGTCTGTGAGCGTCTGAAAGCCTAGAGCAGCATGGGCTGCTTGAGTGCCCAGCACAGGCCCGGCAGAGTGGGCACTTGGTTCCTGGGTGGTGCACTCATGACCTCACAGAATCTGCAAACTCACCCGAAAAGAAAGGCAAGACCTGGATTTCTGGCCCCATTTTTCAGATGGGATCATTGAGGCCCCAAGAAGGGAGAGAATGTAGAGTTACACTGAGAGTATGGGTGGAGGCCCCTTCATATTGAGCCTACGGCTGGGACACTCTTATGTGTGGATGCGGGGGGGGGGGGTCATCCTAATAGTTACCCTAATAAGGGTTCTAAGTGTGTTCCTGGACTCCTGCGTCTGACGCGCACATCAACCACATGGGTGAGCGCCTGTTTCCATTGCCCTCCTTTCACAGGTGAAGAGACAGAGGCCCTGGGTCTTGGATGGGGAGCTGGGGTAGACGCAAAGCAGGGAGCCAAGGGGACTGGGGCCTAGCAGAGGAACCAGGGTCTCGGCCCCTCCAGTCTGCAGCCAGAGAGCTGGAAGGCCAATTGGCAGGGGCCAGGCAGTTGTGGTCCCAGCCCATTGATTACCCCGCTGCCTCACCTCAAGGTGGGGGAGGGCCAAGGACACAGCCAGTCTCCATCAGCCCAGCCCGGTGCATGCCCAGCACTGCCAGGTGGTTGGAGTGAGGGACATGCATGCTCTGGCACAGAAGGGGGTGAGGCAGGCAGATGGAAGTGGGGCGGCGTGGGAGGGGGTGCTGCACAGAGCCAGCAGGAGAGCCAGGCCTGTGGGGAGGGAAGCCCCCCGGCAGCAAAGAGCATGCTGGGAGAGCGCCCACAGCAGGTTCCTGGGGGCGATAGGGACAGAGGAGACTCAAGAGGTGCCTCAGGCTCCAGCGACAGGAGCTTTGGGCTTTGGTGCCAGCTCTGTGCCCGATGGTCTTTGTGACCTTGGCCAAGTCCCTTCCCTGCTCCAGATCCAGAGAAGATGGGGGTGTGCTCGGCAGGTTCTGCGCTGACATTTCAGGATTCGGAGCTGGGGAGGTTGAATCATTCCCGAGCTAGCAGCAGGAGAGGCCAGGGCTGTGAGTCAGGGATGCTGTTCTCCAGCCGGCGGCAGAGGCAGCCTCGGGGCGTGGGGGTCAACTTCAGAGCCCCTCAGAGCATGGCCTGTGGGAGTTCAGTGTCCTGGGACCCCTGGCTGCCTCCTCTGTCACCCCAGAGAACCGAGGATGCTTGTAACCCTCTGATTCTGAACTGATGGCTCGTGGGTGTCACCATCAGAGGTTACGTCAGTTGTAACAGTAATAATAGCAGTCACCTTTGCCAGGTTCTGTTCCGAGCGTTTCCCAGACATCCCCTCACTTAACCGAGACAAGAGCTCAGTGAAGCAAGTGTGCTTGTACTCCGTGTGCCGCTGACCAGACAGGGCCAGGGAGTTCAGGTAACTTGCTCCCAGTCCACAGCCAGGGCAGAGACAGAGGTCACCGGGTCCCCGATCTGGTCTGTGTGTACAGCCACTTATTCTATCGTCTGGCGAAGTTTGTCCCATTGTCCCTAGAAATGTGTGCTGAACTTGGCAGGAGGGAGCCCTGTAGGCCCACACTGATTGTCCAGGGTCGCTGCTGGGGGGAGGCCAGGGATTCTTGGGAAGATCCCACAGCTCAGAAGCTGTGACACTGGTGTGCCCACCCACAGGTCCCCACTGAGAGAAAGGGTGAAAGGGGATTTCTGCCCATGCAGAGCAAGTTAGAGCGTGATTTGCTTTTCAGTAAGTCATCTGTGTGACCCTTTCAGGGGACCCCTACAAAGGAGCCGCTGATAAATGGGGACCTGTGCTGTGACACCCAAGGCAGACACTTTGACCTCAGCACCCGTGAGCACCACCGACCAGAGCCGTCTCCATGACTGCAGCTAGCATCCCAGGCTGGGCAGGCAGGTAGAGGCTGTACCGTACCACAGATGGCTCTTCCTGTCCCCTGCCATTTCCCAGCTCCCCGCTGGGCCTCTCTCCCCCGCCCTGGATTGGCCAGCAGGAGCCAGGCCAACGGCTGCCTGGCTGGAAGGCCCTCCCCTGCCTGGGCACCTTCTGTCGGGTGGGCCGCGCTGGCGACTGGCCTGGGAGCAGCCTGGGGAGAAGGGTCCGAGCCACGTGGCTCGGATGAGGGAGGAAGATGAGGGAGGAGGCTCTCCCATGCAGGGGACATGGGCAGGTGGATGATGGATAGCAGAACCTGGACACAGGCAGGAAAGCTGAGGCTTGGGGACTCTGGGCCCGGCAGGAGGACTCTGACACTGGAGGTTTCTAGAGATTTGGCTTCAACACTTGTGCAAGGGAGGTGCGCCATCTGTGTCCTTGAAGAGTGTTCATTCCAAGGGGACCTGAACTGTCCCGGACATGGGCCCCACTGGGTTCTGCTGTCCCGTACATGGGCCCTGAGCAAATGGGTAACCATTCTCTTTTAGTAAGAAACTTCTTCATGGCCAGGCATGCTGGCACAGGTCTGTAATCCTAGCACTCAGGAGGCTGAGGCAGTAGGATCGCTGTGAGTTTGAGGCCAGCCTGGGCTTACATAATGAGTTCAGGGACAGCCTGGATCACAGAGCGAGACCCTGTCTCAAAAAAAAAAAAAAAAAAAAATTTGCCAACCACTTTTGAGAGTTGCATTAATCTACAGATTCATGGAAGTGAAATCACACATTTCTCTTGTCAGTCACACTGGCACAGATCACGTGCTCAGTAGCCATCAGGGGCTACCACACTGGATGGCACAGGGAAAAAATTTTCCACCGCTCCAGAGTGTACCATCCACGGCACCTCGCAACGATCCCGAAGCCACTCCCAAGGCCACTCCCCTGTGACACACAGCTGCTGATAGGTTGGCTCCTCAAGGAGTTCTGGGGACTCAGGGACATTTGAAGAAGTGTCCCATGATTGCCCAGGCTCTGATCTGAGCACTTGATAAGTGGGGACACAAAGTACCCAGTTGGGCTTGGGTAGATGAATGCTCCCTGTTGTCAGAAAGTGGCCAGCCAAGGGGCCTGGGATGTAGCTCAGTGGCACAGTGCCTGCCTGGCAAGCTCAAGGTCCTGAGTTCAATTCCCAGGACCCGAAAATAAGAAAAGAGGGAGGGGCTGGGGATTTAGCTCAGTGGCACAGCGCCTACCTGGCAAGTGCAAGGTCATGAACTCGATTCTCGGTACCGGAAAAACAAAAGAAGGAAAGGAAAGAAGGAAGGAAGGAAGGAAGAAGGAAGGAAGGAAGAAGGAAGGAAGGAAGGAAGTAGGGGGCCAGCCAAGCCAGGGGTCGTGTCTTATTGGTGTGATACCCACCGAAGACTCTACCCCTTTACTCATCCGCCCTTGGGGGCTCTGTGCGCACCTTGGAGGGGAATGAGGATCCATGTCCTCTGTGGTACTTTGCTAAGTGTGCGGCAGAGCAGCTTTAGCTGGGCTGCAGGATGGGTGGAGGTCACAGTGCCAGGCAGCAGTCCCCAGGCCTCAGGCCTCAGCCCCAACTGAGCAGCCCTGACCCCACCGCCCTAATGGGCAGTGCAGCTAGAGAACAGCCCCATCGCTCAGAATGCTGCCCCTTGGCCCCACTTTAGAGCCACCCCAGGCCGCTGCCCCGTGGTTGGCTCCTGGAGGCACTGCTGGGTGAGGGAGACCACAGCCTGCCACGCCACAGGGATGGTCGGCCTGCCCTCGGCTGGCTCCAGCCACCCTCACACGCCCAGCTTGGGGCAAAACCCAGACTGCCCACTTCTGGGTGCTGATTAGGCCCCACCGTGCGCCCAGCGCACAAAGAGGAGCCCGGCAGGGGGCGGCAGAGGAGGGGGTCCAGGCAGCTCTGCACAGATGGGCAAAGCAAGGCGCTCTGTTTGTTTGAGACAGGGCCTCGAACTCCCAGCGATCTTCCTGACTCAGACTCCCAAGTACTGGGATGACACGTATGCACTACCAAGCCCAGGTTTTTTAAAATAATGTTTATTCCTTCCTATTTATGCATACTATTCATAGAAAGCCCCTAAGACACAGAAATTCAATGACATAGGAACTCCTCTCTCTGTCCAACCACCAAAATGCAAGCCAGCGCTCCCATTTCATGGGGCTTTTTTTTGCTCCCTTTTCTTAACAAAACCGATTTATTGTCACGTTACTATAATTATACCATGGGTTCGATTGTGTAATCTATTTTTTACTTCACATAAGCATTTTCTTTATTAATATAATCCCTTCCTAAATGAACATTTTTTGCCAAATGGATATAGTTTAATTTTTTAAAGATTATGAAAGCAGGAAGTGCTTATTGCCAAAACAAAGCATGAAGTTGAAACAGGCAAGGAAGAAACTTGAAATGATCATTCACTCTTGACAGTTATTTATCAGGTGCCCAAGATGCATCAGGGCAGTCCTCAGTAATTACAATTTTTAATGGCTGAATAGTATTCTCTCAAGAGATTGTAACTCGCTTAATTATTTGGCTATTTTTGGAAACGCAAGCAGCCAGATTTGTTTCGCCCTTCCGCAGGAGGCCGAGCTGAGCACCCTGGTGTGGATCAGAGCGTGCCTGTACTGAGGAAGTACCAGGCAGGAGCGCGCCCTGCCACAGCGCTCTCCAGAAGGGCTTGCTCCCGGGAGCCCTGCCAGCCTTAGGTGTACAGCCAACCTGCCCTAAGTATCTAGACCACAAAGCACCTACTTCAGCCAGCAGTTTTCCAAGTTTTTAAATTGCGTCTTTCTTTTTTAGCCAATTACCTATTCCTCACCTTATTTACGGAGGGCTTAATGTTTCTCTCGTGGGCTTGAATCCATCATATACGCAAAACATAGCAGCAATTCAACATATTTGTTGCAAACAATATTTACCTCTTTGCTCTTGCCTTTTCATGTTTTCATGCAGAAGATAAACATGTTTTCGTCAACATCTTTTGTGATTTCTTGCAGACACTGGAGAATTGTTCACTTCTGGGTTTTCTGTGTATACACACTTACGCGTGTATGGTTGTACTTTTAAGATGCTAAACCTTTAATCCAGGGGTCAGCAAGTTCTTGCCGACTCTGTGGTCTTTCTCCCAACTACTCAGCTCTATGTGGAAGCATGAAAGCAGCCACAGAAGATACTTACGTGAATAGGCGTGGCCCTGTGCCAATAAAACTTTATTCATGTGCACACTTAGCTGCCAGACTTGGCCCTTGGGCTGTGGTTGCTGAACCCTGCTCTATGCAAAGGAAATTCAGCTTGGGGAAATATGAGGTTCAACCTTAGCCAGGTTGCTAACCACACATCTCCGTTTTCTGTACCAAATCAGTCGTTTCCTGGCTAATTTATGTCAGATCTCCCTTCCTCTCTTCAGCACTCGGTGATGTGTTTCCTGGCCGTCTCTGGAGTTCCTTAGCAATGGGTGTGTCCCTAAGGGGACAGGTGGTAGTGCGCTGTCTGTGGGCACACCTTGCACAGGGTGGTGGGGGGCGGGGACAGGGGAGCGTAATTGTGAGCAAGGGCCACAGCTAGGGATAGTCTTCTGATTAGAGGCTGGCCATCTCCATTCCAAGTGATAGTCACCTCACATGACAGGGCACAGGCTTCTCTGCGTCTCTTTGAGAAGCCACTGAATGAAGGTGGCTCTTCACCACTCACCTGGGAACATCATCGGTGCCTGCTTTGTCCCAGCCTTCAGAATTCCCTGTGCTCTGGCACTGAGACCCGAACCGGAAACCAGGTTAAGATGTGGGGTGGCAGGCTCATTGCCGAACCAACTTTTATATGCCCTGTTCGCCATGGGCACGGCAGTGGCACAGATGTGACAGACGCAAGGGGCTCTTTGGCCAGATTAGAGCGGCCCTGCTGAAACCACACTGAGGGGAGGGGCATGTGCCCAGCCCTGCCTCCTGGGCTTCTGGCCAATCCTGGGCCTCTGATGACAACCCCTCACCCCCCGTGCAGGGGATCTCTCCTGCCCCTTCTACAGAGAGTCTAGGACCAGATACAGCACAGTTTAGTTCAGGCAGGGCCACAGGCCTGGAAGGGTGGTCACGACTGCCACCTGCAGTCTGGAGGGGCCTGGGCGGCTTGTACTCAGCATCCCTGCCACCCAGGCCAGTGTCCCCCTTGGCCCGTGACCAACAATGGGGCCTTTGCTCTTGGAAACCTGTCTCAGGGAGCGACCTGTCCTCCAGCCAAGGACAGCAGTGGGTTGTCCCTGTCCAGGTGACTCAAAGAGGCACACGCAGCTGTAACTATAGGTGGATCGGGTGTCAGGAACATGGGTCCAGGCAGGGTCAGAGCTCCTGGGGCGCCAACTGTCCCCTGTGCCCCTTTCCACCTCCCTGGAGGAGACAGCAGCAAAGCAGTGTCATCGAAGGTGGAGGCAGGGTGGCAGAGCCGGGCCCTCCCTTGGGGCAGAGGAGTGGATGGGATACAGGTGTACTCTGCCACCCTCCCGGGAGAGCCTTCTACAGCCACCTCCCCCGCCGCCACCAGCTCCTTCATGCCTCGCAGGGCCTGTGGGCACAGAGCTGGTGGAAGGGCCCAGCGGGGTCCCTGATGGGCCGTGCGTACACTGAGAGGGATCACCTGGACCCTCGAGGCCATGTCTCCCCAGAGCCACCCTCCCACCGCTGTGGGACCCCTCACTTCTCGTGGGCACCCGGGGCCTGTAGGTGCTCTGGGGCACCAAGTTCTATCCATGTGATCCAGGTGGCAGCCAGGCCCTTGGCGACCTCCAGGCCCTGCCATTGAAGCTGATGGAGACTGACACGGATGCGGAGTAAGGCCTGGCAGCCTTTTGGGTGACCCTCCCTGGGCTGCATCTCCTGAGGTGTCCTCTCTCTCCCGGAGGGCACGCTGACCACTGGCTCTGCAGCTGTCACTGCATTTGGCAGCAGGCATCTGGCCTTGGGCACCTGGAGACGTGGCACCGGTGTTTTGTGTCTGGGGCACGGAAGGGCGCCTCAGCTCCCATCTTCAACCTGAACTGGCCTTTTCTGTCCCTCAGCCTGTGCCCCAGCGCCTTTGCCGTCCCTTCTGCCAGGAATACCGTGGTCAGAGCGGCCTGGTGTCAGGGAAAGGGTGCCTCCAGACCCCGCCCCCGAGTGCCTGAAGTTCCCGTATAGTGACAGTTCTGATTGGCTTTCTCCACTTGGGTTGGCTCTCTGAGTGAGTCAGCTGAGTCACAAAAGGGACACACAAAGGCTACTTTGCAAGCAGTTGGAGACTCCTGGGTGGGGGTCTGCACGTCTGCAGCCTCTGACCTTGAGCCCAAAGACTTCAGTCTGCTTCCAGAAACCAGTGACGCCACCCACCACCAGGTTCTAGGATGGGGCCTCATGGGCACTGTTCCCCAGGAGGACATGTGAGTCCCCGTAATCACCTTATCTAGTCGCTGCCTGTCCTGGCTGGAAGAACTCGGCCCCCAGGTCCACTGTCTCCCACGGCCACCAGGGGCCTGTAATTTCCTGAATTACCTGTTTGGGCCGTGGCTGCTTCTGGTCCTCGCAACTGCCTGTGGGATTGGAGGCTGGCAGAGGCGGAGACACTGGGGTACCTCTTATTCCAGTCTAGGCAGGCCTGGGGGGCAGGAACCCAGACTTGAGGTCTCGGCCCCTCTGCAGGCTGGTGTCCTACACAGAAGCCAGTCCCGGGATTCCTGGGGCCCCTTCCCCGTCGGGCCCCTGTGTGCGTCCATGCCCCCACTGCAATGCGGTTACATCGCTGCCACCACACAGCTCGCCTAATTGGATAATTAGTGTCATTATGCTTCCTGCCCGTCAGCTCCTCTGGCTTCTGCTACCTGGCCCAGGCTTTCTGCAGCTCCGTCTCCGCAGCAGATACATGACCTCACCTCCTTCTGTATAGAGTTGTGGTCCCTGTCATGGCCCTTCAAGTCCCCAGCCAGCCAGGGGCTTCGGACTTCCCTCCAGGGCCAAGGGCCACCCGGCACTGAGGGGGCCACCTGGGTGGCAGTGTGGACTTCTCCCCAGAAGTGGAGCCCAGAGCAGTGGGGGGGTCCAAGCAGGTCCAAGACAACCCTGAGCCTGGTGTGAACCCCACGAGCACGTGGGTCCTGCCCCTGCTCAAGCAGAACACTCTGGCCTCAGTGGTGGACTCAGCTCCAGCTGGCCTGGGCTTCGGGGCAGGCAGAGGGAGGGGAAGGTGTGATGGGGTGGCCAAGAAGGGCCAGAAGGGACAGGAGAGAGCACGGCTGTGGCTCCTCTTCTGGAGCAAGGCCAAAGTAGCAGTGCCCCTGGCAATGCCGACCTGACACCATTGCTTGGTGCTGACAATAGGATTGTCACTGTCTCCTTGGGCTCCCATCTTCCCCATTCTGCTGCTGGGACAATGTCAAATGGTACAGGTAAAGGGTGGCTTCTTGGAGGCCCTGGTTTCTTTCTCCCAGGGCTCTGACTGTGGATTCCGTGTTCGAGATGGTGTGAGGTAGCTACTGCAGCTCCTGTCATCACATCAGCATCCCAGCCAGCTGGAATGAGGAAAAGAGTGGAGGGAGCACACATTCCTTCCCTTCAAGGGAAGGTCACCGTCCCAAGGTTGTCTCTTTCACTTTTGCTAACATCCAGTTCGCCAGAGGGCCATACGTAGCAGCAAGGGATTTGGGAGAATATAGCCACTCACTGGATGACAAGACACCGTGGTAACCACTCAGATCCACAGTCTCTGCCAGAGCCTTTTGGGGCTCACCAGCACCCCTACGGCACGTTTTGTAAATTGAACCTACCCACCTTGAAGCTCGCTCGGCTGCACTCTTCCTGTGTCCTCTAATCAGGTGTCGCGCAGCTGAGGCAGAAAGTGGGTGTGTTTTCCATGGGCAGATTCAAAGTTGCTTGGACCCGAGAGAGTGAGACAGTGTGGCTTGGGACATCAATCTGTCCCTATTATGGGCCAGTTCCCCACGGCCCCTGACCCCGGCCCACCGGCCACTCCCCTGTCCGTCTCTGATTAGCCACCTTGGGGACCCCTAGAAGTGCCATCACATGCACTTTGGTGCCTGGTTCCTGTTGTCGAGTGTCATGTCCCCACAGGCCATCTGTTCTGTCCAGCTGAGTGATGGCCCGCTGCAGGGACGGGTGCCATCTGCTTGCCCATTTCTCCCTGTGTGGGCCCTGGGCTGCCTCCACACTGAGGCTGGTGGAGGCCTGGCTGCCCAGGTGTCTGTCTGAGTCCCTGATGTGCTTCTGGCGGGGGAGGGGATCCGTATCCACACGTGGGACTGGCGGCTCCCCTGGCAATCTCGTGTTTCACATTTTGCAGGACACTCGTGCCATTTTGCTCACGTTCTATGGTTGGGCTTATTTATTTATGTATTTATTTTTTACATAAAGTCTTGTTATGTAGTCCAAGCTGGCCTTGAACTCACCATATAGCCCAAGTGGGCCTCTAACTCTTGGCAATCCTCCAGCCTCAGTCTCCCAAGTACTGGGATGACAGGCATGTGCCACCACACCTGACTAGGACTGGGCATTATTATTATTATTGTTGTTGTTGTTGTTGCTGTTGTTTTGAGACAAGATCTTGCTATGCAGTTCAGGCTCGCCTTGAACTCCCTATGTAGCCCAGGCTGACCTCAAACTTTTGGTGATCTTCCTGCCACAGCCTCCTGAGTGCTGGGATTACAGGCATGTGCCCCACACCTGGCAGAACTGAGCACTTTAAAGCTCCCCTGAGGAGGAGCCCGTGCAGGGCCAGGCCTGGGACAGCAGTTAGAAATGCTCCCCCCAAAGGCAGAGGCAGAATTGGGTGATGTCCTGGTTCCTGCCACCTTGAGGTTGCTAGACTTGGGCTTCTCTAGGTTGCAACAAAGGCAGGGGCAGTGCTTGGAGCTGGGCCTTGGTGGGCACCACTTGGCGTGGGGGGCAGAGTGTCGGGCAGGTAGGGATGCGCATGGTGGGGAGAGGGCACCAGGGCAGCACTGGACGCTTTCGTGCTGTTATTGTTTTTGCCCAAAGCTGTTAGCCTGCACTTGAGAGCCACTCAGCGCCCTGCGCACAGAATGTACCAGGAACAGGGGGGGAAGGAACGGAGCGGCAGGGGGCGGGGAAGCCTGTCCCTTTAAATCTGTTTTCTCGCTTTATTTCCTTCTCCTCTCCCATCCTCCGCCCTCCTCCAACACAAGTGGTGGGGCTGAGAGGGCCCAGGCGCTGCAGTGACTGCGCCTCTGAAATATTAATGAGGCTGTTCTGTGCCTGGCTCCTTCCCTCCCCCTCCCAGGTTGCATGCAGGCCTCATCCTTGGAACCCTTCTTTCCCCTCCCAGGTGGTCACCAAGGTGCATCAAGCAAGGGCGGGCAGGAGGGAGAGGGTCTTGTGTGGCAGAGGGGGATGTGAGAGATCGAGGGTTAAAGGGGTCTCTTGAGGAGACCACACCAGGTACAGGAGGGGACACGAGCTCCCCCAGCGTCCCTTCCTCCTGTCTCCTCTTGCCCCTGCTCCCTCACTGGTCTCCAAGCTTCACCCAGTGTGCAGGTGGGCACTGAGCCACCCACGGGGTGCCCGACTGTGACTGCGGGCGGTTGGCATGCCCTCTCTTTGACCTGCCCTTCTCTCGTTCCACGGGGTCCATGATTTCAAGGGATCCCAGAGCAAGCCTTGCCCGGCAGGTCTGGCACAAGAGGCTGATGGGCACCCAGGAGGCAGAGGGCACGTGCCTTTCATGCGGCTCCCGCATCAAGGCATCATGGACGCCACATGAGGATGGTGACAGAGGACATTCCCGTTACCAAGGGCCCAGCGACCCTGGAGCTACTGGGGCCAGGATTCCTGGCTTCTTGTTGGTGCTGGTGCCCGCTCCGTCCACTCCCGGGAGCCAGCAGCACTTGGCGACAAGTGTTCCAACATCAGCATGGGGACACACTCCCACACAGACTTGGCAGGTGCCAGGCAGAGGTGGCCCTGGGGCTGTTTCCAGACTTGACGATGGGTGAATTGTGATACGTTCTCGGGTGCCAGTGCAGGGGCCGGTGGTAGCCTTTTCTCCCAAATCGCTGTCCCTGGGAAGGTAGGGCTGGGCCACCCCACAAATAGCAGGTGGCTGAGGCCTGCCAGGGAAAGCTACTTGGGGAATTGCCAGGGTGTCCTAGCATGGGTGGCCGTGACTCACCTTGGGCCATGTGGAAGGCTGGCCCGGAGGCCTGGGCCAGACAGGAGCCTGGTGTCCGGTGTCTCCAGCCCCGCCTGGGCCTCTGTTTCCCCAGGAGGAAATGGGCGTTTTCGAGGCCACGGTGAGGGCTGGAACACAGGCATCAGCATCTGCAGATGCTGATGGCTGGAAGCTTGGGGTCAGGAGACTTGTCCTAAGAGGGGAACCTGGGGACAGAGGTGGCCCTCACTCAGGAACTCTGCAGCTTCCTGGAGGGTGGTGAGCTGCCTGGGAGGTGCTAGGAGTGCCCCGAAGCCCACCGGGGTGGCCAGAGAGAGCGCTAGCCCCTGAAGGAGGAGCCTTCTGCCTCTGACCAAGGGACTGTAACACACTGGAGGAAGAGTCGGGAAGGCATGCAGGTGCCAGGGCTGGCTGGATGTAAGCTGGGTCCCTCAACGCTCCCTCCGTCCTGAGGTAGCAACTTGTTGACAGGCACCCAGCAAGGGAATCTCTGCTCTCAGCCCGCCAGCCATGCTGGCCGATCTGTGCCAGTCTGCAGCGCATGCCGGAAGGTCCGGGTGCCCCTCTGTGGAAGCTCTAAACTCAATTAAGCCAATTAAAGTCTGCAAGATGAAAGAGTGCGGAGATGGTCCTGTCCCTGCCCTTTTGGTGCCCACAGGCTGTGCTCGGCAAGCAGCCCAGGCCGGAAACTCTTGTCAGGCCTGTGGAACCCCTAGGCCTGGTGGCTTCTGTTCTGGATCCCTTTAGCGATGGCTGCCATCCTTGTTCAGACCGAGGCAGGCCGTGGCCCAGGTGCAGAGCTAACCGGGCGGGGCGGGGGGGCGGCCTAGAGACAAAGCCCACGACACCTGCTCTCCGCACCAGTCCTCGCATTCACCGATGGCCCTGGTCTGCCCTGCGGTCTGTGAGTTCATGAAGACAGATCCCACCCCGCCCCACCCCATGTCCGCCAGCTGTCCAGGACGAGAATCCTCCACCTTCTGGAGCTCTGAGTTCCTCTTGGAGGGCCAGGCCCCCGTTCACTCATCCCTCCAGGCCCCCGTCCCCGTCCAGAGCTGACTGCACCGGGGGTTCCTGCCAGCTCCGTGACCGCGCACCCAAAGAGCTAAGCCCTGGTGGGTGGGACAGACACAGCCCTCAGGACTATGAGGCGAAGCCGAGCGAGGTAGGAGTGGGCTGTGGGGTCAGAGACTGGGCAGCGATCGAGTGTGGTGAAGTAACCGGCAGGCTTTCCTGGGAGCATTCCACGGGGACTCAGACTGAGAGTCCAATGGAGGTCAGCAGGTAGAGATGGGAAGAGGCTGTGTGGTTGGGCCCCAAGCTGTGTGGCCCAGCAGAGGGACGGTGGCCACCACGCACAGCAGGGAGAGGAGGCAGGAGGTGCTCAGTGGCTGGGGGACTGGAACCAGGGGTGTGGCAGAGCCAGCAGGGGATTCAGTGTCTCCAGTGATGGTGCCTGAACAAGGGAGGTGGTGACTCAGAGTGGCCTGGCGGCTGGTCACCTGAGGGGCACTGTCCCTCTAGCTGCAGGGAGGGGGCCCAGCTTGAGTGCATCAGAAGCTCTGGCCTGGCCTGCCTGCCCAGCGTCCTGAGCATGAATCACCACAGGTCCAATCAGCCACAGCGACGACGGCACAGCAGCCAGGAGCAGCTCAGGGATGACCCAGGGCTGCTCTGTCTAGGCTGGCACCACCGCTCCATCCAGGGCGGGGCCGCACCAGGGCTCAGGGCAGGGAGCGGGAGGGCTGCAGTTCCAGGTGTCTCTGGCGGGACCAGGCTGTCCCCAGCCCCGCCCAGGCTCACCCGAACCCTTCTTCTCGGAGTTGGGGGAGGCTGAGCAGATCAAGTGCTCCAAAGGAACAAAATGTCCCCTCTGGCTTCCCCTTTAGAAAGAGCCCCTGGGGAGTCCCTAGGCAGCTCACTTGGGGACTCACAAGCCCCCAGCTGGGGCCCTGGGGCTGTGCGCTATGGGGTTGGGGCATCAGAGTCTGGGGCTCAGAAGCTGCTCGCAGGAGGAAGGGCTGGTGTGAGTCAAAGCCAGTGGCTGCACGGACAGACTGTACCCATGCACCCTCAGGTAGCCGGTAGACAGGGTGGCAGGGGTGGAGACAAAGCCCAAAACAGACAGTGGCACCCAGGTCCTGGGGCTCAGGCTAGAGAAGGGCTGGAGAGGGCTGAGGGCAGCATTGGCAGCGTCCACCACAGAGTCCCAGCGAGCGGCCAAGGCCTTGGGGGCTGTGGCACTGGGCATTACTGGCAAGGAAGTAGGCCCAGCTTCTACTAGCCCTGCTGTTTCCTCTGGCCCACCTCAGTTCCCTGTGTTGGAGAAAAGGAGAGTGATTTGTGCACCGTGTGGGTGGCTGGGGTGTAGCGTGTGGCACCCACAGCTCCAGGCTCACCACTGCAGCCCCCATCCTCCAGCTCAGTTCACCCCTTAGCCTCCTCCCAGTCCTTTCTCCCAGAGGCCTTTCTTCAAACCTCATGGCTCTTGGCCCTTGGCCCTGACCTTGTTTCTGTCACAGAGAAAGAATTAGTTTAGTCTCGTTGACCCACTATGCCCATTAGATCAGGCCAGATAAACCACCTGGAAGAAAGGGCTGGAGAGGGGCGTGAGAGCGTGGGAGAGAATGGTGTGGTGTCGTGTCTGCCATTTCGTTCGCCATCTTCCACAAGTAAAGGCAGCTCCAGATGGGGTGTCCAAAAGGTTAACACTTAGATGCTCCATACCTTAAAATGGGGGTCACTTGGGATGGACATTTTCTAAAATACCTTCTCTGTCCCTCAAGACTTCACGGGCAAGTCATCAAGGCCTAAGGCTGGAACATGTGTCCAAATGAGCCGTTGTTTCCTAAAGACTCTGGTCCCCTGCTGAGGGCTGTGCTGCTCCCAACTCCAGCATTCTGGGCTCAAGTGAGAGCAAAGGCCATGGACTTGGCCAGCTCCCTTTGGGCTGCCCGAGGGCCTTTATGCTGTCTCTTCTCGGGGTGCTGGGCCATCATGTCTCCATGGGTGGTCCTAGGTCTGAAATCCAGACAGACAGCTAAGTTCTGCTTCTAAGAGGGCCATTATTTTTTTTGTCTTTTTGAGACGGTCTTGCTATGCAGTTCAGGCTGGCCTTGAGCTCGCTTTGCAGCCCAGGCTGGCCTTGAACTCGCAAGGATCCTCCTGCCTCAGCCTCCCAAGTGCTAGGATTACAGGCGTATGCCACCCCACCCAGTTTAAGAGGGCCATTTTGAGCCAGGAGCTCCTGAAAAGGCCCAGCTGAGCCGTAGTGCCCAGGGGGCTCTTGGCTGATGTGAAGACCAAGGCCTGGCACACAGTGGGAGATTGGTTCCGCTCTGGGAGGATGTGGGGGCCACTCCTATGATGTGCAGGCAGGAAGGAGATGTGAGGAAAGCAAAGCTGCAGAGGGCTGCAGTCCAGCCAAGGAAGGGGCACCCTGGGGCTCCCCCTATCAGACCCTGGGGTGTGGCCAAGGACACTGGTGGGGGGATAGTAAAAGGGTTGTACCTTCATGCTTCTCTGCAAAAGGGGAAGGCCGCGCAACCTAGCAGCCTTAGCTCGTATGCTGTCATCGGGAGGAGAGAGGGTGTGCAGGGTGTGGGTGGCACTGTGCTGGGGACAGGGTGGTAGCCGTCAGCAGTGACCCGTGGCTGCTTGTGGCTTCGCCCCGTGTGCGCTTTCCTGTCGCTTTTCCTTGCACTCCCTTTACCTCCTCTCTCTCCTCCCTCCCTCGGCCTCCTCCTTTCCTGTTCCCTGACTCCCAGGTACCCCCGGGGCCACAGAAACACCCTGCACACTAAGTCTTGACCTGGAGCCCTGTCCATGGCTCGGGCCGCTCCCCAGAGCCTGCCGCAGCCCCAGGCCTGAAGCCGTGTGGCACCAAGGCAGCGCCAGCGGACCACCGGAATTAAGAGCATGCCAGCGGCACTGGGCGTGCCTTAATCAGGCAAGAGCCGGGAGCGGGTGGGGAGGGCCGGGACCACCCGTCCATACAGGCAGCACTGGCCTTTGCCAACCCAGTCACCGCCTCATTTCAGCCAGGCCCCCAGATGGAAGGAGGGTAGTGGCAGGGTCCCCAGCAGAAGGCACGGAAGACTTCCTTCCCCACTTGTGCAAGCCCACCTAACTTGGGGCACTCACGGAGGGTGAGACAGGGGAGGGCTCAACCTGGGAGGTGAATTTCGCATCTGGCAGGTCATGGCTCACACAGACTCTATTCTGGAAGATGGGACTTCAGTTGTTGTCTCAACCACTCCCCCGGCTTCGCCTCCTTCTCCCCAGGTGTCCACACTTAGCCACTGCCCCCCGCCCCTGCGCCTCACTGGGCACCGGGACTGCAGGTGGCCGGCCCCCTGTCCCTCGCGGCAGAGGCAAGGCCGCACCTGCGCGAAGGCCAAACAGGCAGGATGGGCGACATGGCCAACAGCTCCATCGAGTTCCACCCGAAGCCGCAGCAGCAGCGGGAGGCACCCCAGGCGGGCGGCTTCGGGTGCACACTGGCAGAGCTGCGTGCCCTCATGGAGCTCCGTGGGGCCGAGGCACTGCAGAAGATCCAGGAAGCCTACGGGGACGTCGGTGGGCTCTGCCGGAGGCTGAAGACTTCGCCCACCGAGGGTAGGTCTGGCAGGGCCCTTCCTAGACAGCCCCCTAACTGTACCTCTGCTTGGCCTCTTCCCCTTGGATGGGAGGCGCTGTGCTGGAGGGGTGGTGTCCCCTTGGTAACGGAGTCCCGGGGAGTCTCTTCTGCACCTCCACAATCAGCTTTTCTCCACCTTGTACAGCCAGGCGAGGGAAGGGGAGGTGAGGACCCAAATGAACCCCCAGGCAGCCTCCCATTGATGGAGGAGGAGGATGTGACCCCTGTCTGCATATTTGGTGCTTCCCCACGTCCTCATCACAGAGTTCAGCTAGGAGGGACCCACAGAGGAGGAAGGCAGTTCGGGGTGCGAGTCCTCTGGGGCACAGGAGGTGGGGTGCCGATGGGAAGTGGCAGCACTCACAGCTGTCCCGCGCGGTGTCGGCACCCCAGTGAGCCTCTGGAAGCCTCATGGACCTCCTCTGGAAGGACTGGGGTGGGGGTCTGGCTGTGGGGCAAAGCTCTGCCCTTCCCTGGGCCCCCGAGGCCGGGGTCCCCTCTGAGGCAGGGACCACCCAAGGGCCAGACCCAGGCCCAGAGTGCAGGAGCTGGAGGCCTAGCTGGCACTGGCTTGGCAGGCTTGCCTGGGCTATCCCAGCCCCATGCCAGGCTCACTCCCGGTCAGTGCTGATTGATTTCATCAGCTGCCCGTCTCGGCGGCGGCACCTTGGCCCACCCAGTGCTGCTGTCCCTGGCTGTCACCCTGAGCTGCTCCTGTGCCCTGGCACCCCATCCCGTTCATCACCAGGCCCTGCCCATTCTGGTTTCTAAATCCATCCCTCGGATGTTTCGGCTCCTGCTCACTTCCTCTGCGCGGGCCGGGTGTGGCCGTCCCCTCCAGCCTGCATGCCCTCCCCAGGCGCTGGGTCTTTGGGGGTACAAGCAGGGTCTCGTTGCTCTGGCCTCACCCCACCTGGGCTTCAGAAGGGAGGAGTCGAGGCTGGTGGGAGAGGTTGGAATTCCGGGGACAGTGGCCTCTCTGGCAAGCTGCTTGGGTGTCCCTGAGAGCAGTGGCACAGCCATGCCCATGGACACCCTGTCCTGCCTGTCCTGCCACACACCAGCCTGGAGAGCATGCTGTCGGGGCAGATGGTGCGGCTCTGCGCCAGAGGCTCTCACTCCTCCCTGCTCCTTGCCCCCTGCCCCAGGCCTGAGGCCTCCAAGGAGGCCAGGGTAGAGAGCCATTTAGCCACAAGGGCTCTGGCCTCTCCCAGATCAAAGGAAGCAGATGGGCTTCAGCTGGCGGCTCTTCCCTCGGCCTGTCAGGCCTTGTTAAATATTTAAAATGTCAAGGCCCCTGGGAACCTACCGATTCAGCCGCAGAGCTCAGGAGCTCGCCTGGTGCCCAGGGAGGGGGCAGGCGCAGAGAAGGGCAGGTGCCCGGGTAAGTGGCTCAGCCCATGGCTGCCTCTGAGCACCTGGGTCCCTGTGGAGGGAGCCAGCGGGGCCTGAGGAGCGGCCCCTCCTCTTGAGCTCCTCAGCTTCAGCTGTCTGGTGCCAGGAGCCATGAGGAACACTCCCCAGGTTCCCTCAGCCAGGCCTCATGGTCCTCCGCAGGTCTGCTGGCTCAGCCGCCAGGCCTGCCCACTCAGTCTTGCTTAGATACAGTGGCCAAGCTGTAGGAGGGCCAGCTTAGCTGTCCCCCAGGCCCCATGCCATGGCCTTGGCAAGGTAGACAGACACAGGGGTGCCCAGGAGGGACTCGGGGACAGTGGGGAGGCCGGGAGGTGCGTGGCACATTGGGAGAGGGGCTCTGTTTGCCGATCACAGCCTATCACCACACTCTCCCCTCTGCCTCTGAGGAGACCCCAGCAGCTTCCGGAGCACATCTGAAGATAGCTGCTCGGCTGGTCAGGAACCTCGGGGAGAGGCTTGCTGGGGACTTGGGCCCTGCGCTCCCCTCTCCCATCTGCTCTCCACAGGAGTCCTAGGAAGGAGGGGCAGATTAGCTAAGAGCCGACACGATGTGGTCCTAATCCAATTCCAATGGCATCTGGCCTGTGCTCCGGGCAGGCAGCCCATCTGTGTCCATGCCAACGGGCCGGCCCTGCCCCCGTGCCCTAGCCCCAGGCCGCTCTAAGGCCTGCTGGGCAGGCCTGTGCTCAGCAGTGGAGGGGCTGCAGCTGCCCTCATGCCCCTCCCGCACAGCGGGTGCAGAGGCAGTGGTGGCAGCTGTCAGGACCCCCGCACCCCCAGGAAGGCCAAGGCCACAAGGGCCGACGATAGGGAGAAGCGTTGCTGCAGTAGCAAGGGCGAACCAAGGCCACGGTCAAGGCAGGTACCCGGGTGAGGAGGGAGCTCCCAGGGCCGGGCCCAAAGGCCACACTGCCCCGGGGACAATCAGGGCATGCAGCAGGGCAAGCAAGAACAGACTCACAAGGTGCCATAGGCACCCGTGGGCTCTCCAGAGGTGACAGTGGGCTTTCGTACTCAGGGGCCCTGGGCCGGTGCCTGGGGACACCAGGCTCTGGAGCCTCCTCATTTCTCATAGCTCCTAGAGCTGAAGGAGAGAAGCCGAGTCCAGAGTGACAGACAGGTCCTTGAGCTGGGTCCCCGGCCCCCAAGAGCTACGGCTGGAGTTCCTCTCTACGGCCCTCAGAAAGAGGCCTTCGGCTCCAGCAGAAATCTGAGCTGCCAGCCGGGCCAGGACACAGTGAGGCCAGAAGCAGAAAGGGAGGGACAGCTGCGGCCTTTCTGGGTGAGGACACCATGTGGGTGTCACCTAGCTTGGGGCAGACATTCTGAGGTCCTTCCACCTGGGCCAAGCCGCGCCCTGGCCCCCATCAGGAGGTGGCAGGAGTAAGGCCAGCTGATGACTCAGGGCCGTCCATCTGCCAGGTGGCAGTGTGGCTGGGCACGGGGGGTGGGCCGCAGCCCAGGGAGGCGGTGAGAGCATGAGGAGGGGCTGGGAATCCCCGGGGCCAAGGGCAGGGGGCTGAGGACAGAGGAAGCCTTACTTCCGCTGTCGCCCCTGGGGAAGGTAGCTAAGCATACGTGGAGGCTCAGAGCCCCATAAGAGTGAGGGCAAGGCCACCAAACTTGGCAGTCACCATGAACATACACAGCCCCTGGGGCCCGCCCTGTCCTAGCCTTCACCAAGACCCCCGCTCAGGCTGGAGGCTGCTGCTGGCGTGGGCTCTGGGGAAGGCGTTAGGAACGAGGCAGCTGTGTCCCTGCACACCTGTGGGCACTGTGGGCCCCCATCTGTGCGTGGGCACTGGAACCTCACCTGACAGTCAGCCAGGGCTCATTCCTGGCACAGCCCCCAGTGAGACAATACCCACCACAAAGATATCAGCTCAGGTACTCGCCACTGCCGTCAGGACTCTGGCTTTGCTTCTCCCTAGCTGGCCCTGGCCCCCTACCTCCTCTCCTGGGTCCCCTGTTCCCCTCACGTGACACTCGCAGTACCCCTGGTTTGTCTCTGCACCCCCAGCTATCATGCTTCCTCTCTTTGCTCCTTCTCTGAGAAACTTCTGGAAAGTGCGCCTCCATCCTTGTCACTAGTAACCACCCCTCTGTTCTCAGCAGGTTATCATTTCAAAGGCTCCTGGTCCACCTGGGCCCTGGGCCCTGCCCCCTGTGCAAATTAACTGTATGACCCTGCAAATCTAAGGGCCTGGCCATGGGGCCAGGGTGTGGCCAAGCCTGGTGGCTGTCTCAGTTATACGTTCCTGTCTGGCACTGGGCGGGTGATTGCACAGGGCTCTGTGGATGACAGCAAGTCCAAATGTTTGGGGCTGGAGAGATCGTCCCAGGCTGGAAGAGTCACCCTTCGGAGAGGGCCCTGATACTTCTCTGGCCCCAGAGAAGCCAGGTTGTTGTCACCCGCACCCCTCTGATTGGTAACTCCCAGGGCCGCTGGCTGCTGTCTTCTGCTCCTGCCCTGTCTCTCCTGTACTTCCCCCTTGCTGGGCACGATCACGTTCCTGCAAGTCCCCCCTCAGTGACAGTTGGGAGGTAGGATGAGGCAGTTCGGGAATCAACTGAGAATGCATGAAGGAGGCATGTGGCCCGGGTTGGAGTCCCAGAGACTCGGACCACTGGAGCCTCAAGGCTGCCTGGCCTGTTTTCTCACTTGAGCATAGGAAGGAGGCTGGCAGCTCCCCTTCCCAGGCTGAAGCTCCTTGCTGTGGCCACGGATGGCCTCATGCTCATTAGCATGTGGGTCTGCAGAAAGGTCACCATCCCTAGCCTGGACAGCTCCTGCCCTGTTCCAAGGCACCATCTAGAGGACTGCTTGCAGCGCCCAGGGCTCAGGCTGACCTGCCCCATCCTGTCCCTCTGTGCTTCTGCTGCCCTTGTGGGGCACCATGCAGGCCTGGCAGACAACACCAATGACTTGGAGAAGCGCAGGCAGATCTATGGGCAGAACTTCATCCCCCCCAAGCAACCCAAGACCTTCCTGCAGCTGGTGTGGGAGGCCCTGCAGGACGTGACCCTCATCATCCTGGAGGTGGCTGCCATCGTGTCCCTGGGCCTCTCCTTCTATGCACCACCTGGAGAGGAGAGCGAAGGTACGGCCCAGGGGTCTGGGCAGGAAGGAGACGAGGGTGGCTTCCAGATGGCCCTGCCCAGGCTAGCCTGACTTCTTTTCTGCTTCTGTTCCATCCTCGGGCACAGCCTGTGGGAATGTGTCTGGCGGGGCAGAAGATGAGGGTGAAGCAGAGGCCGGCTGGATTGAGGGGGCCGCCATCTTGCTGTCCGTCATCTGCGTGGTGCTGGTCACGGCCTTCAATGACTGGAGCAAGGAGAAGCAATTTCGAGGCCTGCAGAGTCGCATTGAACAGGAGCAGAAGTTCACGGTCATCCGGAACGGGCAGCTTCTCCAGGTTCCTGTGGCTGCACTGGTGGTAGGGGATATTGCCCAGGTCAAGTATGGTGAGTGTATCGGTCTTCACTCACCCCTCCAAGAAATCTGGCTTCCCTTTCCAGAAAGACTGGGCCAGACAAGAGTCCCCAGCAAGGCTGTCTCCTTGGGAGCACCCATGCCTTCACCTGCGGGGGGCTGGAGACAAGGGATATTACAGGTGCGAGCCTGGGGGGAGGCAGAGTTTGAGACACAACAGTGTCCCCAAGAAGCAGGCTGTTCCTATAGCCTCTGCAGAGGTCTTCGTCACTACTGAAGGATGCAAATGTCCCTGTTCCCTGGTTAGGTGTGGGTGGTCCCCCTCTGTCTTAGTCACTTTCCCACTGTTGGGACCAAATACTTAACACCCACAACTTAAAGGAGAAGTTTATTTTGGCTCACAGTTTTTAGAAGATTCAGTCCATGGTTTGTTGGCTCCAAGGCAGGGTGGTGTGGCAGAAGGGCATCACAGAGGAGAGATGCTTACTCCATAGCAGCCAGGAAGCATAAAGGTGAGGAGCCAAGGACAAGAATATACCCTTCCAGGTCCCACCTCCAGTGACTTAGGCCACCTCCTAACAGTATATTCAGCTGCTGAACTCATCAGTGTATTAATCCACTGATAAGTATACACCCCCATGATCCAGTCACATTGTAAAAGCCTCACATTGACTATATGAGACTTTTAGCAGACGTTTTAGTTCTAAATCATAACACTCTGCCCTTGGCCCCCAAAGGATGCATGTCTGTTTCATTATGCAAAACACATTTAGCCCATCTCAAAGAGTTGCCAAAGTTTTAACAATTTCAGCACTTCTCACAAGTTCAAGCCCAAAGTCTCTCTAAGACTCAAGGCAAACTTGGCTATAAAACCCTGCAGAGATCAAAAAGAAAGTTAAACACTGCCAATAACACAGGGTAAACCTTCCCATTCCAATAGGGAGATAGAAAGGAATGGGACCAAAGCAAGCTCAAAACCTAGAAGGGCAAACATTAACTCCAGTAGCCCCATGTCCAGCACTAGGACAGGTGGTGGTGAGATGTGAACTCCAGAGGGCTTGAATAGCACCGCCCCTATGGCCTTGCTGGTCGCAGCCTACATGGCCTTCCTTGGGCTGGTTCCACTCACTGCCTATGGCTTTCTTCAGGAGAAGTTCCACATTCCTGGAATCTTCAAATTCCTGGAGTCTCCACTGCACTTTCAGCTCTACTCTCACAGCTTCACTCACTAGCCCCTCAGGGTCACACTGCCTGGCTGTCCAGGCCTTCTTCTGAAATCTGGGAGGATCTCTTCATGACCTCACAACTCTTGCATTCTACATGCCAGTAAAACCAGAATCACATGGACAACATCAAGACCTGCCACTAGAATTGGCAGTAGCCAAACCCCCTTAGACCATGGCAGCAGAGGTCTCTGAGTGCCTAGATGGCTGAGCACTGTGAAAGGAATCCCATAGAACCGATTCCTTAGATGATCCTTCTCAAACAGGGGGCTCAGAGGCTTTCTTCTTAAATGAAAGGTTTACACTTTTGCACCTTTGAGTCTGTGAAGGGTGGTGGTGAGCCAATTTTTGAGATGCCTTCTGGCCTCCTTTCCTGTTGTCCTGATGCAAAGTACTTGGGTTCTTTTTAATGCTAATTTTTTCAGCAACCACATTTTTCCTGGGCCCCAACTTTATAGATGCTTCCTTTCTGAAGGAAAGCTTTGGATTCAGCATCACATGAAGTCTTAGGATATGGACACAATGTAGACAATTTTTTTTCGTAGACAAATTTTTTGCCTGAATGAAACATACATGGTTTCTAGCCCAGTTTTTTCCAATAGAATCTTCATTCCTATCTAAAACCTCCTGAGCTTGGGCCTCACTGTCTGTATTCCTATCAGCATTCTGGTTTTCTGAGCTCTGGACCAGAATCCCCCATCAGTGTCTGCTTACAGCATTTTAGGTCTTCTCTGGCCTATATCTGCAAACTCTCCCAACTCCTCCCACAGACAAGTTCCAAAACCTTTCTTAAAACCATATGATCAGGTACAGTCACAGCCATGACCCCACTCCTGGTATTATCTGTATTAGTCACTTTCCCATCACTGGGACAGAATACTTGACAGCCACAACTCAAAGGAAGAGAGTTTATTTTGGCTTATAGGGTTTTTTATTTTTGGGGGGGAGAGTTGGTACTGGGAATCAAACTCAGGACCTTGTGCTTGCCAGGCAGGTGCTATGCCACTGAGCTATATCCCCGGTCCAGGCTCACGGTTTTTAGAGGACTCAGTTCATGGTTGGTTGGCTCCAAGGCAGAAATCACGCGGTGGAGAAGCACCTGAAAGGTCTGAGCCCATGGCAGCCAGGAAACAGAGAGAAAAGGGAAGAGCTCAGCACAAGAATGTACTTTTCCAGGTCACTCTCCTAATGACCCACCTCTTCTGACCAGGCCGTACCTACTGACAACACAGTCACCTACTGAACTCATCAGTGCATCAATCCACTGATGAGTATAGCAATCACATGATCCTATCACATTCCAAAAGCCCCACCTCAGAAGACATGAGACTTTTGGGGGACATTTTAGACCTAAACCATGACATCATCCCAAAGGAGGAGACTGAAGGAAGAGAGCTCCCAAGTGTCTTTCCCAGGTGACCCATCATATCCAAAGGGACCTCCCCTGTGGTAGTTTGGAGGAGGCAATGGGGAGAAAGGCCCTAGAGACCTATAGTCTTTGGTTCTGGTTCTGTGCTGGCCTTTAGGAGACCTGCTGCCTGCAGATGGTGTGCTCATCCAGGGTAATGACCTCAAGATCGATGAGAGCTCCCTGACGGGCGAGTCAGACCACGTGCGCAAGTCAGCTGACAAAGACCCCATGCTGCTGTCAGGTGAGGACCACCTTCCCAGCCAGCCCAGCACAAAGCCAACTTGGAAGCCATCTGGCCCAAATGCCTGCCAGGCTCATCTTCCCAACAGCCTCCCTAAGTGGCCCTTCTAGTTGGGGAGCCATCACAAGGCCATTGCGGGGAGCTGATGGTGGCAGCTGCAGCCACAGGGTAAGAAAGTAGGTGCTGTTAGCTTAATAAGGCCTCTGTGTCCAGAATGGGAAGCCCCAAGTGGGGAAGAGCTTGCTGGGGCTCAGCATAGTGCTCCTCATAGATTCAGACCCTTGAGAAGACCCAGTAGACACAATGCTCCTTTTCCTGAAGGTTCTGACTTAGCCCGGGGGAAATGTTGGCCCCTGGAGGACGCTGTGAATGGCTCACCACCTGCCCCTCTGTGGGCCTCTGGGTCCCTGCTAAGCCGGGGAGCAGGCTGCAGTCTAGCCTTAAGGCCAACAGAGTTCTGGTGACTTCTGGGTGCCGAGCCCCTGCCTCTGGGATTCTCCGGGAGTGAACCTGCAGGCACTGAACACGTCGCCCACCGGGGGGTGCAGATCTCTCTCTCAGTCTCTGTGTTGCTGTGCCAGGCACTCATGTCATGGAAGGTTCAGGAAGAATGGTGGTGACGGCAGTTGGCGTGAACTCCCAGACAGGCATCATCTTCACCTTGCTGGGAGCTGGAGGAGAGGAGGAAGAAAAAAAGGATAAGAAAGGTAAGGCAACACCAACTTCTGGTTTCCGGTGCCAATGGTGGCCCTCCAGCTAGGTCCCTGCTTTTTTTTCTTGTCTGTGTGCGGAAGGTCCACTGCTGGGGAGAGCCAGACCCCAGTGCCTCCCCACCCTCCCAGGTCACAGCCCCGCAGGCCCAGCCTGACTACTACTGTGACTCAGGTCCATACTTGCGTGCCACTTCTCTGGCTCTGCCTCTCCTGCAGCCAAAACCAAGTGGGGCGCAAAGATTTCTAGGCTTGTGCCTCCCACCCAGGAGAATCTACCCAGAAGTCCAGAGATTCTCACATGTGGCCAGAACTCAGCTTCCTGCCAGAGGCCTCCAGCAGGGCCTGGGACCAGGGAGCCAGCAAGAGAACAGTCAGTCTCAGGCTGCAGATAGCCTAGGCCTGCCCACCCCCAACCTCACAGGGACAGGCTGGCATAAGGGAGGATGCACTAGCAGCCCCAGCCCATGCCATCTCTTCCAGCTCCCAGCTCTTGTGGGCTGCTGTTGCTAGAAGCTTCCGTGGGCCTTGTCTCCTGGCAGCCTGCAACTCCCTGCATGGGCGCCACCCTGCTCCTGGAAGGCTAGGCCCACTGCCATCGCCTCTTTGCTGCACCACACCCCTGTTTCCACGAGCCTCAGCCTAAGGTCCTTCCCCAGTGAGCACCAGGGTACCCAGGCAGCTAGGCGGGCCCTAGGCATAGGCTGGGCTAGGCTGCGCTGGGCTGGAATCCCCAGGCCTCTCTTCAGGGATGACAGCTGGCCCTGTCTGGCGGCCTCTTGGTCACAGCTGGTGGCAGGGAGCCCCTTCCACAAAGGACCCTCCACCCCACCTCCACGCCAAGGCTCCCTCTCTTAGACTGCTAGAGCCTCCAGCCTTGGTGTCCCCTGGTCCCTTTGGAGGCTCTGGCCTCCTCCTCCGTCCCTTCACCCTTGGTGCCTTTCACAGCTTGGTCCTGGGCCCCTCCTCTTTGAACCTGCCCCCCGCATCTCACTCCTCTCCAGGACCCTCTCATACTGTGCAGTTTAGGGCCCTGGGGAGGCTGGCTTCCAGGAGGAGAACGCACTGTGCCCAGCGTCTCTCCCTCTGCCTGCCCTAACCCTGACCTCTGGCGGTGAGCCTAGCCTGCTGGGTGCACTTGGGAGGCGCGCCCTGCCCACCTGCTTCCTCTTCTCTCTGGCCAACCATGGCTCCTCTGCAACCTTTCCCACAAGGTGCCTGCCTCCCCGAGGCCCTGTCCCCACTCCAGGCCACCTCTCCCCACAGCGCTCACTCACCCCAAACCTCCCTCCTCAGAGGCTTCCCCAGCCCTGTCTGCATACTGCTCTGTGGTCCATCCTGCAACACCCTCTGTTGTGCTGTTTTGTCACCATGCTGTCATCCTGTGTCTATGGGTGTCCCCTCTGCACCGCCCTCCCCCTTATCTCCTTTCCCTCTGAACTGCCCCAGCCTGCACAGGGGCCCTGGGCAGAAAGGGCCCAATCTGTGCCCCGCCTCCGGCTGGGAGGGCCTGTCCTTCCTTCTTGGAAACCAAAGAACTCCACTTCACTACTAGGAGCAGCGTGGCTCCCTGTCTGTCCCTGGATCTCCAGTGACAATGAGCTATTGCGTAGGAACCAGCAGGCCAAGCCACAAGCCCCTGTTGCCGGGATCCGAGCCAGGGCAGATGTGGCCCAGCACAGCTCCTCCATCAGCCACCTTCCCATGCCCAGACAGGTCCACTAGGGCCCAGCCTGACCCTCCCCGCAGGCGGGCCCTCCTGTACGGTGGCCCTGGGCACACATACAAGCCCCATCGTAGGTTGCCCTGGAGGTGCCCGAGACCTGACAGAGTCCTGCATACGCACACACAGAGCTAACTGCTGGCAGGGTGCCTGGGCGTGAAACCCAGTGGGTTACACTGGGGGTGTGGGCATCTCCTGCCCCAGCCCTGTGTGGCCTAGGGCCCATCTAGGGTTGACATTAAGGGTTCACAATGTCCTGGCCGGTGGTTTTGCTCAGGACACCCAGAAAATGTCTGGTGGCCACGTGGTGGGAGGTGGTGACAGCCCCATCCCACATCCTGGGCTGCACTGTCTGTGCCCCAGCTCTGCCCACTGTCCTGTGCATGTGTGCGTGTGTCCTGGCCATGTGGGTGTTCTCAAGTCTCCGTGTCTGTCATTCCTTTCCCACTGTAGGCAAGCAGCAGGATGGGGCGATGGACAGTAGCCAGACCAGAGGTAATGCAAGCCGCCACTGGGCAGCCAGGAACTGGGGTGGTGTGGGGCAGGGGGGCTGGGGGAGGGGCCGCCCACGGCCAGCAGGAGCGGCACCTAGAGGCCAGGTGAGTGGTCCCATCCCTGCCAAAGGGTGGAGGGGGCACTCTGAGGTTGCTCCAAGCTGCCCACCTACAGCCACTGCCAGAAGTCTAGAGGGGCTGCCTAGGGGGTAGCCAGCTTGTGCCTGCAAAGAGTGAGCATCTTGGTCCATTTGGCCAAATGAGGAGACTGAGGCACAGAGAGGGTGACTTGTCCAAAGCTCTGGGTCCTGGTCCTTTGGGCTTCCCAGGTGAGCACCCTTGCAGTTGAGCCCATGGGTCAGGGTCATGGCCAACATCCAAAGGGCAGAGGCCCGGGTGCCTGGTGGGCACTGGGAGACACAGGAAGAAGTGGCTGGGGGGCGCAGGGGTGACCCAAGGAAAGATGTCAGGTCAAATCAGTGTTCAGCTCTAGGTGACAAGAACATGGGGCTATAGCACGGCCCCGGCCCTCAGGAAGGTCACAGACAGAGGCAGATAGAGCTCTATGTGGCTTGTGCTCGCCCGACTGGGGACCCAGGGTCACCCCAAGGTCAGGGTCACCCCAACCAACTGCAGCATACCTGAGGTTGGCGGGCCATTCAGGACAGGACAGCCTGATGGCTGGAGCCTTGGGCTGAGGAGGCGTGTGGAGGTGGGGTACAGGGCTGGAGTGGCTCAGCTGGACAGGGCCTGGCCTGTCCTAGAGGCCTCTGGGCGGAAGAAGCTATAGCAAGTGGCCTCGGGTTCCCAAATCGGGGGAAAGGGCGCAAAGGTGATGGCCGTGGGGCCAAGAGCGCCGTGCACGGGGTCACCAGTGAAGTGGAAGGAAGGTCAGCTTGGGGACCCCGAATGCCGGTCAGGTGGCCCCTCCTGCAGACATGAATTCTTTGGGTGTGTGAGGCTGGGGCTTGGTGGAGCTGGGGGACTCACCTACCCCATCAAAGGCAGTGAAGATGAGGTGCGAGGGGCCTACCCAGGAGAAGCAAAGGGAAGCAAAAGAGGCAGGTAGGGGACAGAAAGGCCGACGGGAGGAGACGGCCCCAGCAGGACCAGGCGGGCCGGGAGGAGGGGAGCCAGGAAGTGGCTTAGACGCCACCGGGGGCAGAGGAGCCCGCCTCAGCTCCGGGAACACTCTTCAGACCTCAGGCCTTTGCTCCCAGGTATTGAGATGTGGGACATTCCAGGAATGGCCACCGTGTCTGTGCCTAAATTCCTTGTGTTGTGTCTGTCTTCCCTTCCCGTGAGACAACCAAGTCTCTGTCCCACCAGGACGGTGCTGCAGCAGCCCGCCTCCCGCGGGGGGGCCTGGGCTTAGGCAGGCGCACGGGGAAGGCCATGCGGAGCTTGGAATTCAGCACCCCCCCACAGAGCCCCCACATCCTCTGTGTGGTGCAGCATGTTACCCTGGTGATAGTCCCCTGAAACCCTTCCCCTGGCTGGACCCTAACGTCGCCCACTGGGCTCCTCTGTGTCCAGCCAAGAAGCAAGACGGGGCAGTTGCCATGGAAATGCAGCCCCTGAAGAGCGCAGAGGGCGGGGAGATGGAGGAGCGGGAGAAGAAGAAAGCCAGCGTGCCCAAGAAGGAGAAGTCGGTCCTGCAGGGCAAGCTCACGAAACTGGCTGTGCAGATTGGGAAAGCAGGTAGGGACAGCTGGAGGGCCAGGGGCCGCTGAGCAGGCACAGCGACCTGGGCTCCTGGGGATGGCAGCAGGGCATGTGGAGCAGGGAAAAGCCGTGGGGCAGGTTGTGTAGGCCCCGGTGCACGCAGGCCACACCCTGAGCCACGCCCCCCAGGGCTTCTCCCCTAGCACAGGGCAGACCTGGGTGCCCTAAGGAAGGCCCTGGGCTGGCTCAATCTGGCTGCGGCTACAGTGGCCCTAACCTCTTCTCCCCTCTCCTCCCTCCCTCTGCCCACTGCACGGCGCCCATCACGGCTGGGCAGGACTGGTGATGTCGGCCATCACTGTCATCATCCTGGTCCTCTACTTCGTCATCGAGACCTTCGTTGTGGATGGCCGGGTATGGCTGGCAGAGTGCACGCCAGTCTACGTGCAGTATTTTGTGAAGTTCTTCATCATTGGCGTCACTGTGCTGGTCGTGGCTGTGCCCGAGGGCCTGCCTCTTGCCGTCACCATCTCCCTGGCTTACTCTGTCAAGGTAATCACTAGCTTTCCAATTGGTTCCATCCCACAGACTCAGACAAGGGAGTGGGGTGTGGCTGGCAAGGGGCTGAGAGGCAGGAGACCCCGGGGGACGCCTGTGACACGGGGAGCATAGGCGAGCCAGGGTGCTATGGGGAGCCACAGGCCAGCAGGGGAGCCAAGAGAGGGCTCCGGGGACAGCAGCCACCTGACGTGTACCTGCTCCCTCGCCTTGGCCACTACCCAGCGTCGTGCCGACCGAGACCCCCAGTGGGCTGTCAGTGCCACATGCACGCCATGCTTGTGTTGACCACGTCTCACTCCCCTTTCCCTGCTGAGCAAACAACCCAAGAACCCCCCACTCCCTCTGTGCCCTTTGCAGAAAATGATGAAGGACAACAACCTGGTCCGCCACCTGGATGCCTGCGAGACCATGGGCAATGCCACGGCCATCTGCTCGGACAAGACGGGCACGCTCACCACCAACCGCATGACCGTGGTCCAGTCCTACCTAGGAGACACCCACTACAAGGAGATTCCAGCCCCCAGCGTCCTGACCCCCAAGATCCTTGACCTCCTGGTCCATGCCATCTCCATCAACAGTGCCTACACCACCAAAATACTAGTGAGCAGGCGCAGGAGGGCAGGCTGGCAGGGCTGCTGCAGGGCGAGGGCAGGGGTGGGGCTGGGGGCATGGCATGAGCATCCCAAGGGGCTCACAAGGCCCCCTTAGGAGTTTGGAGGGACTAGGGGTGCAGCTCAGTGGTAGAGCACTTGCTCGGCATGCACAACGCCCTGGGTTCTGTGTCCGGCACCACAAAGAAAAAACAAACAACAATAAAATCAAGAACTTTGGAGCAGAAGCTCTGGGGTACTGGCCACCCCCCTTCCTGTCTCTAGCATGAGAGGGTGCTCTGGCTGCTGGGCGGGGCCTAGTGAATGATGGGAAATCGGCCCTCAAGGGCTTACTTTGCAGCTAGGGCAGGGCCCATCTAGTCCACACCGGGCCTCCTTCTGCCATCCTACCAGTGTGGAGGGCACAGCCCGGCAGGAGGCAAGGCCCAGGGGCAGCACAGGGGTGCTCGCAGCCCCCACGCCATGCTGGCTCTCCCCACCCTGCAGCCTCCAGAGAAGGAAGGTGCCCTCCCACGCCAGGTGGGGAATAAGACTGAGTGCGCTCTACTGGGCTTCGTGCTGGACCTGAAGCGGGACTTCCAGCCCGTGCGGGAGCAGATTCCAGAAGATAAACTTTACAAAGTGTACACCTTCAACTCGGTCCGCAAGTCTATGAGCACGGTCATCCACATGCCTGACGGTGGCTTCCGCCTCTTCAGCAAGGGGGCCTCAGAGATCCTGCTCAAAAAGTGAGTGGGCCATAGGAAAGAGCCTGGGGCCGGGCGGCTGGGGCTAGCTAAAGTGTATACACAAAATCTCTTGCTTTGTTTGTGGCAAAATAGACCTAATATGCAAGTGACTATTTTAACCACTTTAAACTATGTGGTTTGCTGGCATTGAGTGTATTCACAATGTCAGCCATCACTACTGTTGGTTCCAAAACATTTCTATCACTTAAAAGGAAACTCTGGATATATTAAGCAGTTACTCTTCAGCCTGAGCAACCACTGCTCTGTTGTCTGTCTCTTTGGATTTGCCTAATCTGGACAAGTCATATAAATGGAATCGTACACCTTGTGGCATTTGTGTCTGCCTTCTTTCCCTGAGAATAATGTCCTCATATATCAGAATTTCATTCCTTTCTGACAGTTGAATACTATCCCTCTGTATGGAGAAGACCACATTTTGTTTCCCCATTTACCTGTGGACAGACCAGGAATGTTTCCACAGTTTGGCTATGGTGAATAATGCCATGAAAATTCATGTACACATTACTGTTCGAACACATATTTTCAGCTTTTTGGGATATATGCTATGTTAGCTTTCCATTACTGTAACAGATAACTAGATGGACAAATTATAAAGAGAAAAGGTTTATTTTGGCTTACAGCTTTTGTAAGTTTCAGTCCATGGCCTGTTGGCCCCATTATAGGGCACTACAGGGAGTGTGTAGTGGAGCAAAAAGCCACTCACTTCATGGCTGCAATGAGAAGGAGGAAGAGACCACAATCCCACAGCCTCCTTTAAGGGCACACAGCCAGTGACCTAAAATCTCCTCCTAAAATCTCCTCTCCACCTTTTAAAGTTTCACCACCTCCTGATAGCACCAATCTGGGGACCAAGCCTTTAATCCATAGGCTTCTGGGAAATGTTCTAGATCCAAACTATGGCATCCCACCCTGATTCACACAAGCACATGGCCACCTCACAATGAAAAATGCACTCAGTCCATCTCCCCAAGTCCCCAAATTCTTAATAATTCCAGCACTGCTCAAAAGTCCAAGTCCAAAGTCTCCTCTGAGAGTCAAGGCAAACGCTTAACTGTAAGCCCCATGTAAAAATCAGAAAAGAAAGTTAAACACTGCCAACATGCAGTAGCACAAAGGTAAACATTCCCATTCCAAGAGGGGAGAAATAGGAAAGTCATATGGAGAGATCAGACCAAAGCAAGACCAAAACCCAGGAGCAAAAACATTAAACCTGAAATCTCCAGGGCCAGCATCTGGGACACACTGTGGTGGGATGTGGGCCCCAAGGATTTGAGCAGCCTCACCCTTGTGACTTTGCTGGGTACAGCCTTCATGGCTTCCCTCAAGATTAGCTTTTCTGCCGCACATTACCTGTCCCACAGGCCTGCCTTTGCAATCTGGGTAGAAGCCTCCAAGGCCCCATAACTTTTGCACTCTGTATGCCTACAAACCCAGCATCACACAGATGATGTCCAGGTCTGCCACCAGTGTAAGCTGTACCTGGGCCCCCTTGAACCATGGTTCCTATGGCCCTGAGTGCCTGCATGGATGAACATAGGAAAAATAATCCCAGGAAAACAATACCCTAGGTGCTTTTGGGTGAGCAGGGCAACCTGGGGCTCTCTTCTCCAAAGACTGACCTGGAAAGTATTTGACACAAATTTGCGTTTCTCCATGTCTAAGCCTGTGATGGCCATGGTCTTGCCAGTATCTGAGATTCTCTCAGGTGTCTTCCCTGTGGTCCAAAAGGAAAGTATTATCTCCTTTTTAGCAGCAGTAGCAACTGCAACTGTACCTTCCTTAGCCAGAACTTCATGAGCACTTCTTTTCCAGCCTCACTCTGTTCCTCCTTGCTCCCAATTCTCACAGTTAATTTGGCTTAAAGCAGCCAGCAATACCCATACCGTCACCTAAATGCTGTGCTGCCTTGAAATTTTCTCCTCTAGATGAGTCTGTCACCTTTAAAGTCAGATGCCCACAAAGTCTCAGGGCATGGACAAAATGCAACCAAGTTTTTCTCACCACAGATAACAGGGGTGAGCTTTTATCCCATTACTCACCAGAACCCTTGCTCCATCTGAAACTTCATCAGCATAACCTGTGCTGCTGGCATCTGGTCAGCACTTGGGCCTCCAAGCACCCACCCAAGTCGCTGGGAATCTCTGTTTACAGCACTATAGGCTTTCTCTAGGCTGCTTCCCCAAACTCTTCCAAGACTCCTTCTGCAAAGCAGTTCTAAAGACTCTTCCATGTTGTCACCTCCAGTCACAGCAACCACTCCACTTCTTGGTGCCGATTTTCTCAGCGTCCTCAGTGTATGCAAAATTAACCATCACCTCTACCTAGGAGTGAAATGGCCCAGCCATGTGGTAACTCTGTGCTTACTTTTTTGAGACCCCTGCCAAAATGGTTTTCAAAAGGACTCCATTGTCCCATGTCCCCACCTGCAAAGTAGAAGGATTTCATCTCCTCATCCTCACCAGTATTTGTTATTTTCCTCTGTGACTATTATCCTTCCCATCCTAGTGGGCATGCAGTGGGAACTCGTGGTGGTTGTGACTTGTGTGTCCCCAAAGACTATATCTTGAGCCACTTTCCCTGGGCTCAGTGGTCATCTCTAGGTCTCCTTTGCCCGTGTTTCAGTTGGGTTGTTTGTCCTTTCACTGTTGAGTTTGAAGTGTTTTTTATATATTCTGGATGCTAGATCTCCATCAAATCTATAATTTGTAAATATTTCCTCCCATCCCATGAGATGTCTTTTCACACTCTTGCTAGTGTCCTGAGACACACATGTTTGAAGGCTGTGATGAAGTCCAAGTGTCTGTCCCTGCTGTTATGGTTTTTGTGGGGTTTCTTTCCGAGCCTATAAAAATGCTCTAGTTGACTGTAGTGACACTTGTATGTATTTTTGAATATCCCAAGAACGTTTGAATTGTCCGCTTTCAATAGGAGAATCGTGTGGTATGTGAATTATATATCAATAAAGCTGCTAAGAAACTGAAGGAAGGGGCATGCACCTGCCCTCAGATGCCCCTGCCCCGCCCTTTCTCAGCCTGCATCCTTGGCCCTGGCCCTCTGTCCCCCGTGTGCTCCTCCCCGCAGCAAGCCTTGGGAACAGAGTCCTGAACAGAATGCCAGGCTTTCCCGTGCTGCAGCCTCAGCAGACCCAGTCACCAAGTGCGCCCTTACCTGGCCACCAGCCCAGCGTGCGTGCCCCCAGGTGGCCCCACCAAAGGCCACCTCCCACCTCTACCTGACACTGACCTGCTGGGCTGGGGTGGAGGCTGGACTTAGGTGCCCAGTCTTCTTTCCATGTCTGCCTTCTGGTGGGCACTGTGGGCCCAAGCTCTGCTGCTGGGGCTGATCTCGGACCCCATTGCCTCAGTTTCCCTTCCTAACATGGAGCTGGAAGGAATATTGATCTCCTGGGAGTGCTGTCCCACCTCCCATCTTGACAGCCGGTTCCTTGTGGCACCTGCCACTGGAGGCCCCATTTCCTTCTTCCACCACACCTGTCTCTGGCTGAACCCCCAGGCTGTCGCTTCTGAGGCACTCCCAGGCCATCAGACCTTGGGCTGACATGGCTGCTACCTGAGTGCGTGGCCCTCGGTTTTTCCTGGAGTCCATGGGACACCTGTCATAACCTCACATCCTCCCTCCCACCCAGGTCGCTTGGCCAACTGCAATGTATGAGTGTCCCAGGGCTGCTGGAACAAATGTCACCAAACCAGGTGGCTTCAAACAACAGAAATTTCCCACCTATCAGTTCCAGAGGCCTGAAGCCCAAGGTCAAGGGTGGACTGGGCTGTATTCCCCTGAAAGCTGTAAGGGCTGATCCCTGCCACCTCCCCCACTTTCTGGAGGTGGCTGCCGTCCTCAGTGCTGTGGCTCGCAGCGGCACCGTGCCACCCTCTGCCTGGCGTCACATGCCATTCTCCCCGTCCACCCTGTCTCTGCGTCCCCTGTTCTTTATAAGGGAGCCAATCATTGACTAAGGCCCCACCCTAATCCGGTGTGACAGGCACTGTTTTCTCTTGTTCTCTTCCTGTCTCCGCCTCACCCCGCCCGCTTCCCTGCCCAGGTGCACCAACATCTTAAACAGCAACGGGGAGCTCCGGAGCTTTCGTCCTCGGGACCGGGATGACATGGTGAAGAAGGTTATAGAGCCAATGGCTTGTGATGGCCTGCGCACCATCTGCGTTGCCTACCGAGACTTCTCTGAAGGCCAGGAGCCCGACTGGGACAACGAGAACGAAGTGGTGGGTGACCTCACCTGCATCGCTGTCGTGGGCATCGAGGATCCTGTGCGGCCTGAGGTAGCCACCCCTTTTCCGGGAGCTGACCTGGTCACTGCCTTGAGCCTGAGCTTTCCTGCTGGGTGGTGGCTGGCCTTTTCCCACGTCTGGCTTTCCCAACTGCCACCCATCTTCCTGCCAGAGTTACAGGTAGGGCAATCCGGCCAATGCCAGAGTCCAGGAAGACTGGGTAGGTCCACTGATTACAGAGACGTGGGGCCCTCCGGGAACGTGGCTGTCCCTCCCAAGATCAGAGCCCCCGTAACACTCTGGGCCCTGGCGCACACAGGGGTTCTGGGCTGCCCACTAAAAGGCCTCAGCTGCTTGTTCATGGGTGCTCACCAGGGGTCACTGAGTGGGGAAGCCTGAAGGGACACAGGTTTGGGGAACAAGGTAGGCAGTTCTCAGGCTTGCTTAGGCTCAGGACTTCTGTGGAATGTCAAGTGGCCTGGGCGCAAAGGCCCTGGTGGGAAGGACATTCCAGGGGCGTCTTTATGTGGGTGACACCCCCAGGGTAACGTGGTTGTGACAGAGACTGAAAAGGAGAACAGAGTGCAAGAAGGCAGATGAGTTCAGGCATGGCCTTGATATTGGACAGCCATCGGAGCGGGCTCACACACTGGCTGCGGCCTTGCTCTTTAAAGATGGGACATCCTCAGGCAGGCAGAGTCTGAAAGGGTCCTCTGTCATCCAAGACCCTCTCCACCAGGGCCACCTCATGTCAGCAGCAGGGCCACCTCCATCCCACCCATTAACTGGAAAAGCATATTTGTAAAATGTGCAGGCGCGACGGGAGGAGAAGCTTCGTGCCTTGGGTCATGCACCCGAGACACCTGATTCACAAGACAATGCTCTCACCACGTCAAAACAGTGGCCGCAGGTTACTATCAGCGGAGCAGCCTTGAGCCCCAAACACACCCTGGTCGCTGTGCGCGGGCAGGGAACACTCAGCCTGGGAGAAGTGGGTGGATGGGAGGGACTTACAGTGAGTAGTATTTTTTTGTAAGTTTTCATCTCAGAAAATGTCAAACACAGGCAAATCATGAGAAGGCCATAAGAGAGAGCCCAGTTCCATGGTGGCACCATGGGTAACGAACAGGGAGACGCCACCGTGGGCTGTGCCCCAGGGATCAGGGACAGCTCCTTTCTGGCTTGAGAGTGGCCAGGAGAGAGTCCCAGGTGGCAGATCAACAGTGACACGACCAGGCGGGGAGGGCAGGTGGAACCCCGGGAGAGTGGCCGGCCAGGTAGTGCTGGGAGGAGCCCAGAGGGCCTGGTAAAGTACTCGTGCCCGGAGGCATGGGCTGGCGGCCACCAGAGGAGGCCGTGGGGCTGTGCCCAGGGAAGCCCAGAGACAGCACTATTGATGCCAGGGTGCGACCTGGCTGCTGCCGCAGACACCCAGCTGGCAGCTGTGCTGTCAGGCCTTGGTCAGAAAATGGGACTAAGAGGGCCAGTTCTTCCCCCAAAAGTAAGGTCGTCCTCAGGTGCCCAGACAGGTGAGGCATGCCACTGTCTAGGGCCACAGCTGCCAGGCCTCAAGCTCTTCATGGCCCCTTGGTGCTAGCAGAGGGGTGGCACAGAAGCTGCCTAGTAGCTCATGACCTTAGCCAGCACGCTGAGATCCTCAGAAAGCATCCCTGAGCGGGACACAGCATTCGGGAGCAGGGTACAAGCTCCCTCCAGCAGCTGAGCTCTTCCAGTGACCACTCCCAAGGTCATTTGCTTCAGGGATCATTGGCTCTGTATCACAGCCTTGAGCAGGGGCCTCTGCACTCTCACCTCCACTTTCTCCTGGCTGCTCCGGGCTACCCTAGCTTGGCCCCTCTCAGCCCTGCTGTCCTGTTTTTTACCTAGCACTAGTGGCATCTCTTTGGCATTCCCTGTCAAGGCAAGATGAGCTACAGAACCAAGCAGTGTTCTGCTTCCCTGGCCTAGAGCTTGAAGAGGAAGACTCATTCCCAAGAGAAATGGCTTAGGGTTTTTTTGTTCGTTCAGGGTTTCTCTCTCTCTCTCTCTCTCTCTCTCTCTCTCTCTCTCTCTCTCTCT
>NW_004955580.1:307103-319804 GCF_000276665.1 Chinchilla lanigera
CTCTCTCTTTCTCTCTCTCTCTCTCTCTCTCTCTTTCTCTCTCTCTCTCTCTCTCTCTCTCCAGGGTCTTGCTAGGCAGCTCAGGCTGGTCTTGAATCCACTATGTAGCCCAGGCTGCCCTTGAACTCATGGTGATCCTCCTGCCTCAGCCGCCCAAGTGCTGGAATTACAGGCATGAGCCACCACAGCTGGTTGACTTAGGGTTTGTACTGTGACATAAAATAAATCAAAAGTAGAGACAAATGAGTGATGAGCTCAGAGCTCGGCCACAAGCCAGCTGATGGGGGGGCACCCTGAGTCAGAGCCCTGGTGAGCATCAGGGACCCGACAAGGTAACCAGGGTTGGGAGGTGACCAGGGGCTGATCTTGCTCATCAGCTCTGGGGTTTAGTTTCCTAGCTGAAAAACAATAATAACAGAGATGGGTGATTCCTGCGGTCACCCTGGTGACCTTTGAAAACTTGGATCTGATAATTCCCCTCCTAGACATAAAAGCTTCTGGTGGCTTCTGCCAGTGCTACTCGTGCCACTAGAGCCGCTCTGAGCTGCCATTGGCTCCTGGGACACAGTGTAGTGAAGGAGAGACTGGGGAACGTAGCAGAGGGACTGGGGAAGGCGACTCCTCCGTCAGCCAAGAGATCCTGCATGGGACCACACATCTGCTCCACTGCCGGCCTTGCTGGAACTCAGGGTCCTGCAGATCTGGATGCAGGGAAGGGCACGGCCCCAATGTCAAACCCCTTGGCTGCCCCCTCCCACTGACGTCATCTCCTGCAGGTCCCTGAAGCTATCCGCAAATGCCAGCGTGCTGGCATCACGGTCCGCATGGTGACCGGAGACAACATCAACACAGCCCGGGCTATTGCAGCCAAGTGTGGCATCATCCAGCCCGGGGAAGACTTCCTGTGCTTGGAGGGGAAGGAGTTCAACCGGAGGATCCGCAACGAGAAAGGAGAGGTAGCCCCACCCCCTCCCCTGCTCCCATCCCCATCCCTGTGCACCCGCCTCGGCTCTGCAGTGTCCCTCTGCCTCCCCAGATAGAACAAGAGCGGCTGGACAAGGTGTGGCCTAAGCTGAGGGTGCTGGCCCGGTCATCTCCCACCGACAAGCACACTCTGGTCAAAGGTAAATGAGCTCACTCACCCTCTTCCCCGTGGGCCTGCAGCAGCAGCTCTGCATGCTATGACAAATGCTCCTGGACACCCTGTACCACACTCCCCAACGGGTCCCCAGGGCCTGCCTAGGAAGCCAGGGTCCTCAGCTCTAGGTCCACTACTTCTAGAAACTGGTGAATAGAAAGTGTCCATGCATGAAGGGCCCATACAAGCTGCTCCCTTGTCAGAAGACAGGGAAACTGAGCCCTAGGAGAGGGAGACATTTGTCCAAGTCACACCGTACCCCTTCTTTCTACCAAATCACACCACCCTGGTTACAGATGGCATCAGCCTTGCCCTGTCCTGTTCTGTGTTCCAGGGATTATTGACAGCACCACAGGTGAGCAGCGGCAGGTGGTGGCAGTGACTGGGGATGGCACTAATGATGGGCCAGCCCTCAAGAAGGCTGACGTAGGCTTTGCCATGGTAAGCCACTGTATCAACCAGCTTTCCCATTGCTGGAACCAAATAGCCGACACCCACAACTTAAAAGAGGAAACGGTTTATTTGGGCTCGTGGTTTCATAGTAGTCAGTGTATGCTTGGCTGCTCCAACAGAGGAAGAGCATGGTGGGAAAGCATGGGGACCAAGACTGACCACCTGAGTGGCAACCGAGAAGCAGAGCAGAGGAGCCATGCCAGAGAGGAAGTGGCCAGACACCACATGTAGTACCCAAAGTCATACCTCCAGGACCCACCCAGACACCCAGAAGGGTGCTTCGCTATTCCCCAATCAAGTTGACCTACCACAATTAATAGTCACAGCCCACCTCTTGTCAAGGTGACAAACCCACATATCTCCTTAAAGACACTTAAGTCTCCAAATAAAGATGATAACAAGCTCTTAATTCCACCTACCATGATACAACTATCCTTCTTACAACTGAAAATGCAATAATCCCTTACTCAAAGTCTGAACAGTCCCAGAAGTTTTCAAAAATTCAGAGATTCCTCTGAGACTAAAAACACTTAGCTGTGAACCTCTTTAAAAATAAAAAACAAGTTATACAGTCCCAAGGTACAATGACACAGAGTAAACTTTCCCATTCTGAAGGAAAGAATAGAGGAATAGAAAAGAATTGGACCAAAGCAAGATCAAAACCCAGTAGGGCACATGCAAGTCCTATAGCTCTGTGCCCAGCACCCAGGGTACACGTCGGTGAAATTAGAGCTCTAGGGGGTTGGGTAGCCCCAACCTACAGCCTTGCTGGTTGTATCTCATATGGCCTCTTTTGGGGCTGGGTCTGATCACTGCCTGTAGAAAGTGTCCATGCATGAAGGGTCCATACAAGCTGCTCCCTTGTCAGCACAGACATGTCTGTTCCTTGGCATGTCCTCCACATTCCCAGGTATCTCCAGCTTCCTGGGGCTTCATTCCCCCAGCTTCATGCACTGACCTTTCAGGGGCTCCTTGCCTGGCCTTCTAGGCCTTCCTTCGAAATCTAAGTGGAAGCCTCCATAACCCCACAATTCTTATATTCTGAATGCTGGTAAAAGCAGCATCACATGGATGACATCACAACCTACTGTCAGTGGGAACAGTAGCCAAGCCCCCTTAGACCATGTCTGCAGCAGCCTCTAAGTACATATCTGGCTAAGCACAGTGAAATGAATCCAAGGGAGCCAATTCTCTTGAAGGCCCTTCTTGAGCAGGGGTCGCAGGGACTCTCTTTTCAGATGAAAAATTGACACTGTTGCATCCTTGAGCCTGGGTGAGGTCTTGCTGATTTCTGAGGTATCCTCAAGGCATCTTTCTTCTTGTCCCTGTAGAAAATGCTTAATATCTTTTAAGGGTGCTAATTTCTTTAACAGCCATACCTCCTTTAGCCCCAACTCTACACACAATTCCTTTGGGGCCAAAATTTAAGTTTTTCAGATTTTTCTGCTCTACTTTTTGCCATGATTCTCACTTTAAAAAGGGCTAAAAGCAGCCAGCAATATCCACACCACAGCCTGAATGTTGGGCTGCCTTGAAATTTCCTCCCCCAGACCATTCATTTATTTGTTTGTTTGTTTGTTTTTCTTTTTTCTAGTCCACCACTCTTAAATCTCAGCCTCCCACAAAGTCTTGGGACATGAGAAAAATGTAAACGTTTCTAGTACACAATACCTGACAACTCAACTGAAAGAGAGGCTTAATTTGGCTCCCAGTTTCAGAGGACTTAGCCCATGATCAGCTGGCTCCAAAGCAGATCATGACAGAAGGGTGTGATGGAGCAAAGGTGCTTAGTTTATTATGTCCAAGAAGCAGAGTGGGGGCACTGTGCCAGAAAGGGACAAGGGACTAGATATAGTACCCAAGGTCACACCTTCATGACCCACCCAGACACACCCAGAATTGTGCTTTACTAATCCCCTGGGTATGTCTTAATCCAGTCAATTTGATACATCATGATTAATGGTCATAAGCCACCCTATGCCAAAGACTTGTGGCCCACAGACATTAGATTTATACCCAAAAGTGGGAGTGAGGATAGGTTGCAGAGTGCTGGAAGGTTCTTTCTCTCACATCTTAGCAGTTTGGACCTGAATGGGCTCTGCCCATTAAGGGACATGTGTGTGATTTGCTTAAGGACACCTGATGTGATGACTCCTGAGGTGACAGTGGGGCCAAACTGCGCCATTAGAAGGGAGTAAGGGGCAGCAAAGTAGTCAGTGGTGGCCTCAACCTGCCAGCACCTGCTCCCAGTCCACTCTAAGTGGACTCCTGGCCCAAATGTGATGAACAGAGTCTCCAATGGGTGCATTCCTTGTACTGTGTCCCTGCTGCTCATATAGAGCTAGCTCTTCCCATGAAACCCGGATCCTACCAAGCAGGGCAGCGTGCCAAGGCACTGCCACGTGGCTGGCCCTGGTTCTGCAGGAAGCTGGGCTTGGCGGCAGCTTGGTGAGCCACGTCCCCACCTTGTGGAAGGGACCACCCTTCACTCAGCCCACTTTCAGTGTGGCCCAGCATAGGTCTCATCCAGCTTTCCCATACTCCACAGTGGAGGGGAGACCAAGCCAAGCTTTCCAGTGCCGAGAAAGGGGCCCCATGGCCACTCTGTGTGTTTCTGTGCCACTCCCAGGGCATCGCAGGGACTGACGTGGCCAAGGAGGCCTCTGACATCATCTTGACCGATGACAACTTCACCAGCATTGTCAAGGCAGTCATGTGGGGCCGCAACGTCTACGACAGCATCTCTAAGTTCCTGCAGTTCCAGTTGACGGTCAACGTGGTGGCTGTGATCGTGGCCTTCACAGGCGCCTGCATTACTCAGGTGGGGACCAGGGACTGTCCTTCCCATGAACACTGGGGCTTGGGACATAGTTGCTGTCTGAGGCTTGGGCGGAGGAGCTCAAGCCTGATGGTCAGGTTGAAAGCAAATTTTTTCTTTGCTGTAGGTTGTTTCTTTTGTTTTGTTTGAGAAGGGTCACATTATGTAGTTCAGGCTGTCCTTGAACTCACTATGTAGCCCAGGCTAGCCTCAAATTTGCAGTAGTCCTCCTGCCTCAGCCCGCCAAGTGCTGGGGTGATAGGCTACCCCACCACGCCTGGCTCTTTGCTGCAGATTCTTTTTCTTGAAATCAGATTCACATACTAGAAAAATTGCCGTTGCAGGGTACACAATTTAGCTGGTTTCTAGCATATTCACAGTATTGGGTGGCCATCCCTTCTCTCTAGTTCCAGAACACGTTCATGGAAACCCCGTACCCACTGGCAAGCATACCCTTCCCCGAGCCCCTGCCTCTGCAGAGTTGCTGGTCTGAACATTTTATATGAATGGATTCAAGTAGTTTGGGGCATTTTGTGTGTGTGGCTGAAGAAGAGCCCACGTGGTGCTCGCCATTCCCAGCTTCTGTGCAGGCACATTTGCTCGCTCCTGGTCCAGTGAGACCTGTACTTCACCCTTGGCAGAGCTCCTCCCTTTCCTCGGTGGTCTTGTTCACATCATCTGCCAGAGTCCAGAATTTGTTTGCCCCATGTTGGACAGTCACAATTTCTTTTAAAACTGGAAATCTAATTTACAAGACATAAACTTCACCATAACAGGCATTTGAAAGTGTACAATTTGGTACTTTTTAATATATCCACAATGTTGTATAATCAGGCCCATTAGCAACTCCCAGGACGTTCTCATCACGCAAAAGGAAACTCTGCACCCATTAGCCTTCACCCCTCAGTCTCTTCCCCCCGCCCTTGGATCCCAACTCTGCTCTCTCTATGGACTTGGCAGTTCCAGTAGTCACCCAAGAATGGAGTCATGTGACACATAGCCTCCTGCGTCAGGCTCCCATGAGGCCAAGTTTTACAGAACAATTCAAAGGAGGATAACAAGAAGGTGATCAGCTTTCTTGCCAGTGGGCCACAATACCTGACACCCAGAACTTAAAGGAAGAGAAGTTTAATCTGGCTCAAAGTTTCAGGGAACTTAGTCAAAGGTTGGCTGGTGCCAGTGCAGGAACATTATGGTAGAAGGACGTGGTGGGGCAAAAATGCTCAATTCTTGGAGGCTAGGAAGCAGAACAAGGGAAGAGCACCAGCTAGGAAATGGGCCAGGGCCCAGCTCTAACCCCCAAGTCACACCTCCATGACCCACCCGGACACAACCACAAGTATGCTCCATCAATCCCCCAGGCAGACCTCAAAGCCAGTCGGGCACCTTAACCTCCACAGCAGGTCAGATTCAGAGGCTTGGCCTCTTCCTGTCTCCAGGGAAGCAGGAAGCACAGCCACCACTGTGGCCCCAAAAGGCAGCTCCCAGACATTGGGCCGTTTGACAGGCTGGTGTAACTGGCTGGGGCTTCAGCCTCCTGCTAAGGATTTGGACACCTTCAAGATTACTGCCGGAGGTGGCCAGCAGAGGGATGTGGCCGAAACCTGAAGGCCCATGAAAAAAACCTGCCACCCTCATGGAAACCTGGGCGGGAGATGTCCCATGGCATGAGAATGCAAGTCTTGGATGCTGAGCCCACACTGAGTTCTTCCCTGTGAGGTGGCCGGTGACTGTCCCCTCTCTGCAGGACTCCCCTCTCAAAGCCGTGCAGATGTTGTGGGTGAACCTGATCATGGACACCTTTGCCTCTCTGGCCCTGGCGACAGAGCCCCCCACAGAGTCACTGCTGCTGCGGAAGCCATATGGCCGCGACAAGCCCCTCATCTCACGCACCATGATGAAGAACATCCTGGGCCACGCCGTCTACCAGCTCACCATCATCTTCACGCTGCTCTTTGTCGGTAGGTTGGCCCTGTCGCTGTCCTTGCGGCCTCGGGCCCTGTAGGGCTCACACACGGCATCGGTGTGCCCAGCACACACAGGGAGGGACACAGCACTCATGGGTAGTGACGAGGGGGAGCGGGTGTGTGCCTGTACCTCACGTCGGCCACTGTCGCTGCTGCTGTCGGAAGTCCCCTCAGCCCCTGCGCCCTCCTCCCTCCAGGGGAGCTCTTCTTCGACATTGACAGTGGGAGGAACGCGCCGCTGCACTCGCCCCCCTCTGAGCACTACACCATCATCTTCAACACCTTCGTCATGATGCAGCTCTTCAATGAGATCAATGCCCGCAAGATCCATGGCGAGCGCAACGTCTTTGACGGCATCTTCAGCAACCCCATCTTCTGCACCATCGTCCTGGGCACCTTTGGCATTCAGGTAGCTGGGGCAGGCAGGGCTTCCATTCCCAGCAGCAGCCCTGCCCCCTGAGTTTCCCATAAACTGTGTCCACACCACACCCGGACACTGCTGAGCCGGCCTGACTTAATCGTGGGCTCGCTAGGGGTTAGGGCCCTCACTGGCGCAGCCTCCCTTCGAGTCTGGGAGCAGCCCGCCCTGGATCTGCCCAACCTTGTCGTCGTCAGCTCCAGCTCCTCACTCCTGGAAGTCTAGAAGGCTCTTTTGGAGATGCCTGCTGTACCCAACTCTGGTCTGCTGAGCGCTTTGCCCAGCACGGGTAGTGGGTCCTAAGACACAGTGCCTTGAAAGAAATCTAAGTTCCACGGGGCAGGGGATGCTTAGCATCGTAAGATAGCCCATAACACAGGGCGCACAGCAGAAGGGACACCGTGCTTTCCCCGGGACACAGTGGGCTCGGGGGCAGCTACTGTGAGTGGTTCCTGCCCACCCGGCACAGGGAACTGTCCTTGGTGGCCCGGGTCCTGGCTCTAGGAGGTGGAGGTGGGCTCCAGATTCCATGGCTCCTGTGGGAAATGCTTGCCCAGTGAAGAAGAAGGAGCAGGGCCCAGGGCGAGGCGACTCTCGTGTTATGGGCAAGGTGACCCTCCTGTCGTGGGCACCTGTTATGGGCCATGTGACCCTCCTGTTATGAGTGAGGTGACCCTCCTGTTGGAGGATCTGGCACGTGCCTTCAGGGTGGGTGCTGAAGTGTCCCATCGGCAGAGGCTGGGAACACGGTTGGTGGCTGTGCCACACCCAGAGCCAGAGTCGCTGCTTACCTGGCACCTGCCCACAGGGGAGCTGGGCTGGCATGCCACGTACACGCTGGTCTGTCATAGCATCCCTAGCCCACTTCAGTGAGATGGGGGAGCCACCTTTAGGTGCTTGCTAAGGGAGACAAAAGGGAAGGGTGCGCAGGAAGAAGAACCCCACCCGCCCCCGGGGAGCAGCAGGCGAGGGCTGGGGGCACGCAGGGCTCCGGTGCTGTTCCCTAGGCAGGTCTGCAGCCACCACACCCACCTCCCACCCCCTGCAGATTGTCATCGTCCAGTTCGGCGGGAAGCCCTTCAGCTGCTCCCCGCTGTCCACGGAGCAGTGGCTCTGGTGCCTGTTCGTCGGCGTTGGGGAGCTGGTCTGGGGACAGGTGAGTGTTCCTGCTTGGCTTTCTCACCCTGCCCACTTCCAGTCGGCTCTGCTATGGCGCCAGTGACGGGCCAGATGCCAGGAGGCCTTGGTCCCCCTGCCCAGACTCCCTGCGCTAGAGCCCCTGAGCCCACACCTGTGGCATCCTGCGGCCTGGGGACGCCTGCAGCATACCAAGCTGGGGACAAGGCCACAAATGACGACTTCAGCACAGCACATGCAAAGGACAGAGCTGGGCTATCACAGCCCCAGGAAGCCACCCCCTTCTCATGATAGCAGCCCAAACTTGTCCTTGGCTTGGAAGTCGCCACCGATTTGAAATTCAGAATCTCCCTACTAACTAATCTTCTGGACCAAGCCAAGGTTTCAAGAAATTCAGGATTCTGACCCGATGGAAAGTGAAAGAACCCTGTGTCTAGACCTGTGCGCTGCTGTGAAGCCACCTGCAAGGACAGGGGGCATGATTGGATGAGGAAGCAGCGGCCTGGGTCACACGTGGCCTCTTGAGTGTCTCCGGGATCCGGGGACACTGGCACAGACACTGAAGCCCCACTCCCTTCTTCCCGAGTCCTGGTCCGCGCAGACTGCTATAGCACTGCACTATACCCTCAGCCCTTTTTTATCTTTTTATTTTGAGACAGGGTCTCATTAAGTCACTAAATTGCCCCAGCTGGGGGCAATTTAACTTGTGATCCTCCTGCCTCAGCCTCCCTCAATGCTGGGAATACAGGTGTGCGCCACTGCGCCTGGCTCCTCTTTCTTTTTTTTTCAGTGCTGGGGCTGGAACCCATGGCCTCGCACATGCTGGGCAAGCGCTCCATACCTGACCTGAGCCCCCAGCCACTTTTCATCTTATTTTGAGGCAGGGTCTGACTAAGTTGCCCAGGCTGGCCTCAAACATGGAATCATCCTGCCTCAGCCTCCCAAGTAGCTTTAGGGGTATGTCCACCCCTCTGTGGCCCTAAATCCTGCCCTTTGCCTCAGTGAGCCACATCCTCTCAGGCAGGATGGCCTCTCAGGCAGGGGTCCCTGAGATCCTTCCCAAGCTGCCTTGGCAGCTTCTGGAGGTCCCCTGGCTAGACGGGGCTCAACAACAGACATGAGGGCCGGTATGGGTCGCCAGGAGGTAGGCACTCTGGTCTCACCCTGCCCCCACAGAGCCTGCTCTCACGGTTACCTCTGCCTGCTGTCCCTCTGTGGGGACTCCCACAGGTCATCGCCACCATCCCCACCAGCCAGCTCAAATGCCTGAAGGAGGCAGGCCACGGACCGGGCAAGGATGAGATGACCGACGAGGAGCTGGCTGAGGGGGAGGAGGAGATCGACCACGCCGAGCGCGAGCTGCGCAGGGGCCAGATCCTCTGGTTCCGCGGCCTCAACCGGATCCAGACACAGGTACGCCGCCGCCCACTTCACTCCTCCGAAGACTCTGCCCGCATGGGGACAGAGAAGTAGCAGCGGCTCTGGCCTGCCCTCGGCCACCCTGGTATGCCCGCCACTGACCATGGCTCTGGATGGCATCCTCAGCACCTCCCTTGGCAGCCAGGTGCCCCCAGAGCGGGCGCAGGTGCCAGCAGACGCTGTGTGGGTGACAAGTGGCCATCTGTTCTGCTTGGTGGGTCCTGCCCTGGCTTGTGGGCACATGGCATTATGGAGAGGCTCCTTTTGGGAGGTGAACCCTGCCACTGGGTTGGTCCTTCCGTTTGCCCAGACGTCGGGGCTAGCCGAGACCAGCTAGAGCCCTCATAGTCACATGGCCACAACTCCAGCCCAGCAGCAGGTGCTTGGGAAAGCTTCACAACAGCCTTTGTGCCTGAGTTGCACTGCTCTCGGCCCCTGCCTCTTGATGGCTGACTTCCTTCCAGAATGTTCCACACTTTCCACCTCTTCACATGCTTCCCTCGAGCCTTCCGCCGTTGCGCTGTCCCGACTCCCCAGCCTGCAAGGCCTCCTTTCGCTCCATCCTCCCTGCTTCCCAGTCATCCTCTGGGGGTTCCACTGACCCTGTGGCCCTGGCAGCTTGCTTTCTTGTCTGTGTCTCCAGCACCCCTTGCCCTCACTGTGGCAACCTCACCCCCTGCCCAGCCCTTGCTCTGCCCTGCTGACATGAGCGGGCCTAGGAGTGAGGGAGGAGCCTGTGGCGGCCCACCAGGCTCCCTGGCCCCTGTCATACTGCAGCCCCACCCATCCTTGCAGCCTCCAGGTGGCCCTGGCCCTCTCCTCACCTAGTCTCCTGCAAGGCCCTGGCCACCTTCTCTTGGATGACAGTACCGCTGGCCCTGAACAAGGTCCTACCAGCTAAGTGGGGCCACACTCAGCTAGGTCCCCTTTGGGAGTCTGTCTAGACAACTTGCAGGGGCAGATCTGGGGCCACACCCCTCCCCAGTGTCTACATCCAGCCCGGCTGCCACATGCGGCCAAGGACTCATCCCCAAGCTGTCCTTGTGCCTGGGTTCAGTGTCTCCTTCCAGTGGTGTGATGGGGCCCATCCTCCCAGGGAACTCCAGCTTTCTGTGTCTTCCCTTGCCTTGCTCCTCTGTTTCCGCACTCTGCCTTGGACTGGCAAGACCATCCCCACTGTTCTGAGGGCGAAGTCCAGACTCCTGACTGTGGCCTGCAAGGCCTTGCCGTACCCTGCCACCCAGATTCCCACGCTGGCTGCTGTGCTTCTCTGCCTGCTTGCTGCTGGGGGCCTCTGTGAGCTGCAAAAGCCTGCAGCGCCAAGCCTGGTGAAGCCTTTCCACGCCTGCTCCCTCCTGCCACCCTGGGGCCCTGAGTTCCTGCGTGTCAAAGTGCTGCAGAGTCCCCAAGACCATCCCCAGAGAATGGACTCCTGCAGGGCCGGGGAGGTGGTGCCGAGGAAGTCTAGGGCCCAGAGGGCCTTGGCCAGCCAAAACCCAGGAGGGGGGACTGCTGTCGTGAGCACCTCTCCTAGCTAGGGCCCAGAGGGAGCCCAGGGGGTGAAGAAGACAAAGATGCTAATGCCTTAAGCAGCTCCCAAGGGACAGGCCAGGTGCGCCACAGGGGGTTTCTTCTTGTTCCTCAAAATAAAATAATAAATATTTAGGTGCTAAATTTAAATTTAATAATGTTAGAAAAGCTGGGCGTGGTGGCTCACGCCTGTAATCCCAGCACTCGGGAGGCTGAGGCAGGAGGATCCCTGCGAGTTCGAGGCCAGCCTAGGCTACAAAGAGAACTCTAGTCCAGCTCAAACTGCATAGCGACACCCTGTCCCAAAAAGACAAAAAAAAAAAGAATGTTAGAGAGAAAGCAGCCCCCGTGTCTACCCCTGCGCCCCTTTGGGCTAGGGGGGGCTCTTCTCTGGAGAACCCCAGTTCTGCCACAGAGTCCAGGGCTGGCCTGAGCCTGGGATGGGCACAGCAGGACCATGCTTCTGGTGGGCTTGTTTCGCTTTTGCCCACCCAGCACATGGCAGTGTTGGCCTCTACACCAGCTGGGACAGCATCCCTGCCCCCATCGGAGGCATCAGTGGTGGCCTGGCCATCCGCGTGTGTTGTGTCTACGTGTGCTTGGATGCTCCCTGCTGTTCTGTCAGTCCCCATAGAAATGCTTTAGCAGTGAGGGAACGGTGCCCCAAGGGAAGGGACGGCCCAAGGCCACCAGCGAGAGCCAAAGGCCCAAATCCCTCATGCCTGGCCCCTGAGCACCCTCCTCAGATTTCTGGATTTTATGAACCACACAATTGTTCCCCAGGTTTCAGAAGCCTCCACAAAGTTTTCTGTTGTTAAGCAACGTACTACCTGCTGTCACCACCGGTCCACAGTAACTCGCCAGGCGTCAGGGCACCAGGCGGTACTCGAGTCCTTCCTGTGCTCCGCGCTCGGCTTCCATTCCAGCACATATGCTGCCTAAGGAAGCATGGCGGAGCTCTCTAGCTCGTTCTCAGCCCAGGGCTCCAGCTTCCTGTTGGAGGGGAGGTGACAATGGCAGTATTTTCACTGATAGTTACCCAATGGGGATACCATGCAGAGCCAGGTGAAGCCAGTGCAAATCCAAGATAGGAAAGGCATGTGTCCTGTCGCCTGTCACTTTTGCAGCAGTAACAGTCCTCCCTTGAGAGAGACTCAGCTCCATTGCCTAGAAACCTTACACTCCAGACAGGAGACCCCCCCACACCAGGAACTTCAGTGCCGTCTCATCTGTCGCCTTCCCTCCTCGTGCTCAGTGCTATCTTCCCCCACCCCGCCCACATGTACAGTTACAGTGTGAGCTCACCTGCCCCTCGGCAGACGGACGGGGTTCTGGGCAGGTGGAGTAGGGTGATGAGACTTGTCCACGGTACGTCGGAGGTGGAAATGACATCCCATCTGCATTTTGGTTGTGGGGAGGTCTGAACACTCCAGCTGCCTTCTTCCGAGACCCATGCCAGATACCCGGGTGAGCCTGATGGCCGCCACTTAGCCACTGCAGGGCTTGGGGTGGGTGAGGCAGGCAGTGAGGGTGCTTTGGGCCCCAGAAGTACACGTTGGCTTCACTGCTTATGTCATCCAGAGAACTCCATGGTACTTTCTAGAAGCCAGAGCTACCCTTTCTAAGGCCGAAGCTTGTCCCCAACTTGAGAGCAAAGTGCCCTTCCCTGCCAAAGGCAGAGTCAGAAATGCAAAAACAAGCCAGGTGTGGTGGCGCACGCCTGTAATCCCAGCACTCAGGAGGCTGAGGCAGGAGGATCTTTGCGAATTTGAGACCAACCTGGGCTACAGAGTGAACTCAAGGCCAGCCTGAACTGCATAG
>NW_004955580.1:320109-339855 GCF_000276665.1 Chinchilla lanigera
AAATGCAAAGACATTGGGTTTATCCTCAGGGTGCTCACATTTGCAAACTCACTTCCCTTCCAACTTGCGGGAAGCTTAAAGGGTGGAGACAAAGCAGAAGGGAGCTTTGCTCCCCAGCCCTCGCAGCCCTTAAGTCCATGGGTCCAGACAAGGCACCCTAACTCTAGCCCTCAGCCCCTCCGCTTTTCTGTTGAGGGTCCTAGGCAGAAGCAGAGTGCTAGCCTCCCTGCATCAGAGTGGGGTGGGCTGGTGTAGGGACGGGCCCTAGAACCCCTGCTTGGAGTGTCAGGGACGAGGACAGTGGAAGGACCTCCGGGGACGCACTGAGCAGTTGCCCCAGAGAGCCTGTGCTAACGGCAGCGTGTCATATCCCTCAGGTGTGTTGGGGCAGCAAAGAAAGGTTGAGAGCTACTGCAGTAGAGTAACAGTATTGGCAGACACAGGTACTGACTGGCGAGTGGCTTGAATGCACACAGCAGAGCGTGAATGCACACAACTCCTCGAGACATGTGTAACCCCCCACACACCCCAACCACTAAGCATCTGCCCAGCAAACCCTGTCTCGGTCACGGCCTGGCCAAAAGCGTTGTCAGCTCCCGGCGAGCGGGGCTGACCTAGTTGAGGCCTTGCTGCGGTGACATGTCCCCAGTGTGGCCCCTGTCCTCGCCCAGCCCTGCCCCCTGCCGTAGCCAGGAGCGTAGTGCAAGCCAACCTTTATCTCGTTTTCTCTCCCACAGATGGAGGTAGTGAGTACCTTCAAGAGAAGCGGGTCATTTCAGGGTGCTGTGCGCCGGCGGTCTTCGGTCCTCAGCCAGCTCCATGACGTAACCAATCTTTCTACCCCTACTCACGTAACTCTCTCTGCCGCCAAGCCCGCCAGCGCTGCCGGCAGTGAGTCTTGACTTCCCTTTTCTCTCATAAATGGCATCTGGGGGAAGACAAAGGCCCCCACTCTGCCTTCTCTTTTCCAGTCTTGCATTTCTGCTCACCGTGGCTTTTCCGCTCCTTCTCTGCCGCCCTGTCCAGCCCTCCCGCCAGACGGCGTCTCTCCAAAGCCATACTCTTATGAAATGTACGAACCCAAGGCATTGCCAGGCCTGCCGTCCTTTGCTTTGCTGGGGTTTTTGGTTTGCGTTTAGTGCTCCTCCTGCCATGATTTCCTTTTCTCGAACTTGTCCATATGTGCTGATGGTTCTTCATGAACTCAGGCCTCTTCCAGTGGCATCTGGTAGCAGGTGGGGGCCTCGCTCGCTCGCGTTCAAAGCTGCGGGGCAGGGAGGCACCCGGCCTGGGGCTGGAGCGGGTGGCAAGTGCCCGCCACGCTTGTGGCATCGTTTGCAGCTGAAGAGCCCAGCCCACCTCCTCGGGGACGAAAGCGGCAGCTTCCGGCATTTTCCTTGAGCTGGCTTCCAAAGGATGCCACGGTCACCTGACCTCAGATGGGCTCAGTGGCAGCACCAGATGTTGGAGGTGTCCTGAGAAGTAGGGTGGCCACGCTGCCTTGTGTTCCCAAAGCACCTCTGCTCTTTCCAAACAGGCCTCGGGACTGCCAGGTCTCAGCCCAACCTGGGGGTCCTCATGCCCTTCCTCTGAGGAGCCCGGAGAAATCTCTCCCTCCAGCACGTTTCGAGGAACACGCAGTAAAGAGAACTCGGGGCTGTCCTAATTAGGCAGAAGCATCCCTGATTGCTCACATCTTTCCACAAAGACAAAACGTAGGCCACTAGACCGCGGACCCCTCCACCTTCCGCTTCCCCCAACAGGAGACAATGCAGGGAACCAGGTGGGGTCCCCCCGCCGGAAACCTGCTTTTTGTAACAAACTCAGGTTTCAAAGGGCAAACGCTAGGCCTTGGAGTGCGAGCCCAGAGCCCGGCTGGGCAGTGCCACCTCTTCCTTTCCTTCCAGTGAGCCCCGCAGCTCCCTGGTCGCCACGCCGCCCGGAACCATGCCTTCTTCCCATCACAGACGCCTCCAGTTTCTTTTGGCTTGATTTCTTTCTTTTCTTTTGTCTCTTCTTTCTTTTTTTTTCTTTTTTTTCTTTTTTTCTTTTTCTTTTTTTTTTAGGAACTGATGAGAGGTCCCCAGTAGGAGGCGTCCCTCTTGCTTAAACTACTCTTTCGGGCCACTCTGCCCTTTAAGGAAAAGATGAGGGCCACCCCGGGGACAGCACGCTCGTGCCTGCCCATATACCCCCTTCTCCAGCTTGCTCATCCGCCTGCTAGGCCACCCACCCAGGCCACACACATTGGCTGACACCTGGCACATCCAGACGGGGGCCACTACACCCGCAGAGGCCATGGGAGGCTCAGCCAGGTCACTCACACACCGAACTAGTGCGTGGCCCTCCAGCACGCCTTGGCCAGGCCTCGGGCGGACCACAACACCTTCCTTCCTGGGAACTCAGGGCTAAGTTGGGTGTGGGGTCCCTATCCTTTCCTCCCTATTCACTCCCTCCATATTTTTCTTTGTCATCTCTCTGTGCTTCCTGTCTGTCCCTCTGCTCACCCGTGGACTTGAGGGAAGGCAGCTGACGGGGCTGTCTCTCGTGCCGCTTACACCTCTTCCACAGCTCTGGCCTGGTCCCACCTGGGCTGGGCCAGCCTCGGTGACACTCCTGGCCCACACCTCCACTCACTTGGTGAGGCCTGCGGCTTCCTCCTTGGGGGCAGCCTCTCTCTCTTTCCTTCCCTGGCTCCCACGCTCTCCTCCCTCCCCGCTTCCTTCTTCCCGTGGCCATCCTCCCTCCCTTCCCGTCTCCAGAGCCCTGCAGCATGCGGTAAGTAGGGTGGGAGGATGCCACCCGTCCGCTCACCTCGAGCCACTCCCAGGGGCCTAGGGCCTTCCGGGAGGGGTACTGGGGAAGGCACAGGGTTCCAGTGGCCTCTAAGGCTGGTCCTGCTGAGCGGCAGTTCAGCAAGGACTCCAGGCAGGAAGATGCTGGTTAGGCACCTGCTTCTGGAAGCCACTGACCAAAGTGGCAGGCAGATCGGTTTAGAATTCAGGACCCAAGCCCCACTCCAAGTTTGAGGGATCCCAGGAAATCCCCGAGCCCAGCATTCTCATCTTAGGAGTCAAGGGGAAGCAGGCGCCCACAGAGCCCAGGAGCTGCCCGTGGCTCCCTAGGCAGCCAGGCTTGACAGAAGGAACCAGCTCCACCCTCTCTCACCTTGGAACCTTCTGGAAGACTAGAGCTGCTCAGAAGGAAGGGAGGGTGAAGGCCATGACGGAGTGCCCCAGACACAAGGCGGCAGTGTGTACGGCGGTGTGGTCGCGGCTGGTAGCCTGGCCCAAACATGCCATTGGTCACGGGGCTCCTGGGAAAGCCACAGTTCTACCCATGCAGTGTTCTGTCCTCTTTGCCTGCTCCAGACCCCAAGGAGGCCCGGGACACCCGAGAGGCATCCAGAGAGAAGGCCGCTCAGCTTGTGTCCTCAGGGATGCCGCAGGAAATGGCTGGAGGGAGAGAGCGAGCAGGGTCCTGGGCTCCGGTAGCCCCTGCGCCACATGTGTGCACACCCTCTGCTGCTTCCAGACTTGGGGCGGGGAGCAGCATTGTGCCCATAAACTGCACTACCACACTGCACCGGCTGCAACCCCGACTCCCAGCTCCGGAATGGCCTCTGGCACCCCCTTCCCACTCTCAGCTCCCTCTCCTCCTGCCCTAGGGTGCAGGGCTGCTGCTGCACTCACGGAGCCTCCAAGTCCTGGGTGGCCCTGAAAACTAGGGAACTTCAAAATCTTATTTCCCACTGGGACATCTATCACGTACCCCTTCCCAGCCAAGCACACACTCGTGCTGAAGCCGCCAGAATCCCAGCATCTCTCCAGTGGGCGCAGACAGATCCATGGTGTACCTGGAGGTGGGGTCTTGTGGTCACTTGGGCTAGCCCAGGTGGGAACAGGAGAGGGGGCGCCACCCTTGAGAGAGCAACCTTGCATCCTGGCATCATCAAAGCCTCTCTGAGGGCTTTGGTGGCCCAGGGTCCCTTTGTGTCTGTTTTCTGTGGGGACACCCAGATGTGCCCAGCACGCCCCCAAAGCCTGTTCTCTAATGGCTCACCCTGATGGCCCTCTCACTCCAACTGGCGGCCAAGCCTGCGCATCCCTCCTGCATAATTCTGGGCCTCTGTACTCGAATGCTTACTGTTGCAGTAGCTCACGGGCACTGAGCTTTGATTGACCATGTGGAAACAGATCACAGCCTTGCTGTATTCCAACTGGCCTCTGTGACATGCACAGCTTCTGTCTGCCATGGCTCTGCTTGGACATGCTCTCCAGAGCCCAGGGGAATGTGTTCAGCACATGCACAGGCCCACGCGGAGGGGTCTGGCCAAGTGAAAGCCATCTTGTTTTCTGCAGTTGGCATCACTGTCAGGAAGTGAACTGATGAATGGAATCTCCTGGCTAGGTTTCTGGGAATGGTGTATTGGCATTATCTTGTGGCTATGTGACGGTGTGCACCCTGCCTCCTCCGCACTGGGAAAAGCAATGGGGGTCCTGACCTATCCAAGGTCTTCCTGAAACTATTTAATTACCACAGAGAAACAGGTGTTCATGGAATTCTTTTTTGGGGGATTTGTTTTTTGTTGTTGTTTTTTGCTTTTGTCTTTTTGAGACAAGGTCTCACTATGCAGTTCAGGCTGGCCTTGAGCTCGCTTTGTAGCCCAGGCTGGCCTCGAGCTCGCAAGGATCCTCCTGCCTCAGCCTCCCGAGTGCTGGGATTACAGGCATGCACCACCATGCCCAGCTTGTTCGTGGAATTCTTAAAGCACATGTCAGTGCAGCTTGGGAACCCCCAGGAGTCCTGCTCTGAGCCCCTCCCAGCATGCACTGGGAACAGGGGCCCAAGACAAGCAGGGCTTAGTGAGGCTTCCTCCTGTGCCCTTCCTTGTCTGGCCACCTGAGCAGCCTGGGCTCAACTACTGATGCCCAGAGCACAAGTCTGGGTTCACATGGTCCTGGGCACACTGGGTCCATGTGGACAGAATGGGAGGCAACTGTCATGAAACTTGACAGTGTACACAAGCTGCCTTTAGCATCTGCTGTGGTCCCTCTGTGAAAGGGGCAGCTCTGGAGTTCACATTTCCAGTTTCCTGATGAAAAATGTGACACCCCATGAGGAGGAAAGGGGCTTCTCCCCTGGCTGCTCCCCCAACTCAGAGGAAGGAAGCTGAGGCTGATTTCTGACCCATCCCTGCTCCCTACGAGGGTTTCAGTAGGAAGGCAATAGAAGGCCCAGAGGGGGCTCCCTAGCACCCCAGCAGCGGTGGGCGGTCGGCCTTGACTTCTGCCTGAGGAAGTACTAGGAAGAGGTGGAAAGCGGGCAGGCAGTTTCTGTCATTCCTGTCATCATTGCAGCTCAGGGGTCTTTGCTTTTATGTCTCTCCTCTTTCGTTTCCTTTTTCCATTCTTTCACCAGGGCGGTGCTCCCTGGGTGCCTTGCTTGTCCCCCTACTCCTGCACCCCTGCCACACCCCTCCCTACCCATCACCAGAGGCCTCCTGAGGACAGATGGGCGCTGCAAGGCCCTGGGTGTCTCCTCCAACAGCAAATGATCGGCAGGGAGGGAGCTCAGCTCCGATGGTCCCAGACCTACAAAGGCGAGAGGGTCTTAGGCGCTGAGGATGGACATTTAAGCTGAACGAAGTGCGAGGCGAGAGGCCAGCCATGGGTGAGCTGCAGTGGTCTAGGGCAGGGGTCGCAGTCTGGCAGGGGCAGGGGAGGCTTCCCCTTGGCATGTTCCGGGACAGCTCCAGACAGCTGATGACAGAGAAGCGGGTGGAGGGCCTCGGGAAGGTGGGGACCGGGTGGATGGGTCCCTGACATTCTGCACACCTTGCTGGGTGCTGGGGTTCTCAGTGAACCCCACAGACAAACCCCTGCCCTAGAGGAAAATGTTCCAGTAATAGGCCAAGGTGTGAATAATGGGGTACAAGGCTTGTCTGAAGGGAGCCTATGAAGTGGAAGTGGGTATGAGGCTGCCGGGGGTGGGACCGAAAAGGGCCCACTGAGGGGGAAAAGCATCCTGGAACAGCCAGACAGCACCACGGCCTTCAGCATTTCAAGGCAGCGTGCGATAACTATGTGTCCCCCCATGTCCTTCCCGGGGCCTGCTTGTGTCTGGCTCTGTCCTCCTCAGCCTGCCATGCTGAGGAGGGACGGGGGCTGGGGTGGGTGGCAGCAGGCCCTATCACGTTGAGGACTTCTGGGGTCAGTAGAGGAAAGACAGCATTAGCAGCCCCCTCAGGGCCACCAGCTAAGATGCGGCAGGGCATAGAAAGTGGGGCAGCAGCTACAGGGAACTGTGGGGCCCGGGGGGTAAGATGGGACAAGGGGGTGACCTGGATGAGGGCAGAAGAGACGGCAGGGCCACGTCGCCTCACGGGGCCACGAGCCCGCAACGCCTCTCTCTTGCAGATTGCTTCGATTTCTTAGAAACCACACTATGGGAAGGTGGGCTGTGGGGGTGGCATTCAATTAGGGCCAGCTCTGTGGCCAGCAAGAGCTTGGAAGTGTCCCTAGGAGAAGGGACAGTGCAGGCCAGCACAGGAACCTTAGGCAGAACCCTTAGGCGGGAGCTGGGCGCCAGGTGTCGAGGAAAGAGCAATGCTCAGGTGTCTGCCAGGGGGCTGTGGGTCCCCAGGGGCCTCCAGGACCCCAGGCGACAGTGAAGATGGAGAGGGGCATGGACGCACCAACAGCATGGCAGGCAGGGCCCAGTGCTGGGCTCAGGGAGCATGAGGGGCAGGCGGGTGGGAGCAAGGGCGCCGGCAGCCCAGGGAGTGGGGAGGGGAGGTCCCTGGAAGGCAGCGGGTGCAAAGATCTCACAATCGTGGGAGGGTCCTGGCTGGGATATAAAGATGGACACAGCGGTCTGTTGGGCTATAGGTGGCACTGCCAGCCTTGAGGGTGGCGAGCCTCCCTTAGGAGGAGTAGAGATGGGGACGCATCGCAGGCAGGAGCCTGAGAATCGGGCCAGCATGCCCTGTGGGCTCAGCTGAGGATTCCGGTGCTGGGAACACCACTCCAGCCTTGGGCCTTGGGGATGCCCGACTACCAAGTCCGCACGCCAGGCCTCTCGGATGAGCTCTGAGGAGCATTCCCTGGTTCTCAGGGAGCCTGTTTCCCAGAAGCTGCCTGCACCTTTCCACCTTTGGGTAGGCTAAAAACACCCCATCATAAGATCAATACCAAGCCATCTTTTAATAGCCCCAGATCTAAATGGGGGAAACAGGCTGGAGCCAGGCTAAACCACCATCAGCTGGAAAACACTCATGATGACTTGGCCTGGGCTTCAAACCCTCCTGGGGCTGAGTGGGCTGTGCCCGGCAGATGACACTCGAGAGGACCCACCAGGCCTGGGGCAGGGCCGGAGTGGTGGCTGCAGAGGCAAAAGGGTGTGGGGGCAGGGACCGCCTTGTGGCCTCGGCTGCCCTTTGCCAGGAAGAGCTTTGGAATTCAGCCAGGTCCAGTGAGACCAGAGGATAAGTTTGAGCAGGGGCCTGAGCATGTGACCCAGGTCCAAATGAGGCCAAGGCTCAGCAAGGAGAAGGGTGTGGCCAAGGTCATAGGTACATCAGTGTTGAACTTCTGAAACGTACAAGGTCAAAGGAGGCAGCGTACAGCTTTTCTCTAAGTTACCAGAATGGTAACTTAGGCATGGCCGACAGCTGGAGTAGGGGATGCCCTGCGCACCAGTACTGCAGGCCTAACCTGTGGGGACACATGTCAGCTGGCTGCAGAAGTGAACACTGTCCTCATTAAAACTGTCAGGGGATTCTCAACATCTGTTACCCCTATTTCAAAAACCTTCCTGGGATAAAGGCTTGAGGGAGAGAAACTGACCATCTGTAATCTGCAGATGTGGCTTCAAGCTGGGCATGGTGGCGCATGCCTGTACCCCCAGCACTGGGGAGGCTGAGGCAGGATCATGAGTTCAAGGACAGCTGGACTACGTAGTGAGAGTCTGACTCAAAACACAAAACATAACAAATAATAAAATAAAAAGACGTGGCTTCGCCACATACAGGATAATCCTAAGTGAATTTCTGATGTAGAGCTAGAAAACTCGGATTCCATAGGGCTTCTGGCTCACTTTTCTGTACTCCAGAAACTCTGAGGCTCTCTGTGCTTGTGCTCTCCAGACTCTGGAGGGCGAAAAGGGGTTCCTTGTATCCAGGGTGACTCATTGTCTAAACTGGGGCCAGTCAGCTGTTCCTATAAAGGACCAGAGAGTAAATCGATTCGGCTTTGTGGGTCAGTCTCTATTGCAACACCTTGTGCTGCAGCAGCAGCACAGGCTTTACCTAGATGAATGGCTTCAGCTGTGTGCCAATAAAACTTTATTTACAAAGCTGGCAGAAGGCCAGAGTTAGCCCTCAGGCCAGAGTTGGCTGACATCTTATCTCAAGCAAGAAGCCAAGTCCAAGGCCCTGGGCCTGGAAACTACATCAGCTTTCTTAACGTGTCCTCCCCTCGCATAAGAGGGGCTTGCTGGGGCCTGTGGATCCCACAGGGAGGACAGCTCGCTGTGCAGCTGCCGTCAGGCCAGCCAGCAATGGCCTGGCAGAGGCCACCGTTGAGGGCATGTGAGCTGGGCTAGGGGCAGAGGGCCCAGTGGCAGGGGAGTTGTACTGCTCTAGTGGCGGGAAATGGGCCAAGCATGGCAAAGCTGGGAATACCCGAGTGGAGGAAGGTACAGGGTGAAAGAAGCTGAAGGAGCAGGTAGCAGAGGACATGCGAGCGGACATCCTCGGACACACACAGCTGCGGCTTGAGGCTGAGGAGACGCAGTAGCCTGGGTAGGGTGGGTGTGGCACGCGTCACTGTCAGGTTACGAGGTCGTCCGCAGCCTTGGTGTGCAGGTGCGGGCGGGCCCGAGGCCAGGGCAGCGTGCACAGAGCAGGACAGAGGAGGCGGGGCCGAGGCAGCTGGTGAGGTGGAGGGAGGCCAGGCAGGAGCAATGTCAGGCAGCCTTGAGAAGTTTCCAGAAGCGGAAGGTCAGCTGTGTTGGGTGCGCCGGAGGGACCCATTAAGATGAGGGTGAAGAGTGGCCGCTGGCCTCAGGATGGGTCTGGGCATGGTGGGAACTGCTGCAGCCACAGGGGCTGAAGGGATGGAGGTGGGGTCCCTAGAGAAGCTCGGGGGGAACCGTGCTGTGGAGCCTAGCAGTCCTCGCAGGCCAAGCCCTGTCCCTCCCCGCAAGGTACCGCAGACTGCCTCTAGGACACCGCCCTCCCCACATTCTCCCTTGTTCTAATCTTCTCTCGGTTTCTATCTGATTGGAATTCGGACTGGGCAAAGACCCAGGGGGCCACGTCAGGGCCTGGGGAGGTAGCAGGCCAGAGCTAGGCCAGCCGTTTCCTGCATGTGGGCACTGTTGACAAGCCCGAGACCCAGCCCCACGAGCCCCCACTGCCCATCGCACCCCTGGATGCACACCCATCGTGTGATGGCACCCAGCCGCTGACTCTCTCCTTTCCTCTCCTTCCCTTCCCACCTACCCACCTGCCCCACCTCGGGCCCCGCCCCACCCCGCCCCTGCCCTCCAGATCCGGGTGGTGAAAGCATTCCGTAGCTCGCTCTATGAAGGCCTGGAGAAACCGGAATCCAAGAGCTCCATCCATAACTTCATGGCAATGCCTGAGTTCCTGATCAATGACTACACCCACAACATCCCACTCATCGATGACACGGACGTGGACGAGAACGAGGAGCGCCTGCGGGCTGCCGTGCCTCCGTCCCCCAACCAGAACAACAACGCCATAGACAGCGGCATCTACCTGACCACGCATGCCACCAAGTCAGCTACCTCTTCAGCCTTCTCTTCCAGGCCGGGGAGCCCGCTCCACAGCGTGGAGACGTCGCTCTAACCAGGACTCCTCTCGGTACACGCACATGTGGACTCACACACACTTGCTCGTGCACACACGTGCACGTGCTTGCACACACACGCACACACACGCACACACACAGAAGGCAGCCTGCACCCCTGCCAAAGAGGGAGACCACTACGGCGGCTGAAGACTTTTCTTGGCATGGCGTTTGCAAGAAGCCAAATCCAGTCAATAAGGGTACCGCCCCGCGGCCTTCTCATCTCAGACAGAGGGGCGGGGCTGGGGGATGAGGGAGAAGAGGAGGCGGAGAAGCTTTCTTCCCCAAGTGGGAGGGAGACAGGCATGAGGAAAACTGCGCTCCCCACCTTCTATCTACAGATGCGTCTTTTTTACCGGGCGGTTGCATCAAGTGCGTGCCACTTGGGCTGTGTGGTGAGCGGGGCGGCTCGGCTCGCCAGGCACTGCTACACGGGAAGAGGAGCCATCAGCTTAACCCAAGGCACCGCAGCCAGGCAGGCCTTCCGCGGGCCCGGGAAGCGGGCACTGCCCATACAAGCCACCAGAGGGAGCCGCCTGCAAATGTACCCGCAGCCACAACCAACGACCGAGTGCACGCCACCCGACTGCAGTCTGCAGTGTGTGCGTGCGCATATATATATATGTGTGTGTGTGTGTGTCTATATGCATATACATATATATACGATGAGATGCATAGTTCAAGAATAAGGAGCTATTTATTGGCATGATATTTCCATTCCTCTTACCAGGTGTTTTCCTTTTGAGATTCCATTATTGAATGTAGCAAGGGTTTTTCAGGGAAGCAGACTGCAAGAACGTTTTCCTCCCTAGTCCGGTGCCCCTCAGGACCGCCTGCGCCCCTGCTGCCACGGCCTGGCCCTGACAAGATGCCCACGGAGGAGGTGTGGGGAGGGATGCCCGAGGCCGGGAGGCATTACCAGGGGAACATTTGCACTTCGGGACCCTGCATAGAGAGGAGAAAAACCTTGCCATGGAATTATCACTGCAAAGGAAAATACCAAAGTCTTGATGAGCACGGTCCCCTCCCATAGGCGTTTCTACTGCGAGTCCCGCGTTCTGGCCAGCAGCTTTCTGTGTCGGTGACGCCCCAGCCTGCACAAAGGGGGCCCCACCCCACTCACCCGCTCCGTCTGAGCAGAGGGTGGGCCCGGAACCCCAGAACCTGCATGGTGGGCTGAGGAAGAGGCTCGTCAAGGCTGGGAGGCTGCCTGGGGCACAGTCCAGACCCCAGCACCTTCGGCACACTGGCTGGACTTTCACTTCGTGTTTTGATGACGCCAGGAAGTGCTGATGGGGCCACCTCCGTGTCTGCTGCCGCCTGGGCAGTGCCGCCCGCCAGAGCTTGCTTCTGAGCCTGGTCGTCTCATCCAGAGGCCTAACGCGAGCCTCGAAGGCGCAGCCTCGAGTCTGCTGCCGCTTCTAGCAACAGTGGAGAAGCAAAGCTGTGTGGAACACGGCATTCTGCTGCTGCTGTAGTCACTCTTGGCACCAGTGGCTCTTCTAGGCCCACTGCGGCTGAGTATGGCCCACAGCAGGGCTCAGGCCTGCCCAGGCAGGTGGGGCTTTCAGCAGGCACCTCTCCTGGTAGTGCGGGCACCCAGCATACAAGCCTCAGTTTCCCCAGGATGAGTGATAATCTAAGAGGAAACTGCAGAGAAGGCAGAGGTAGAGGGTCCTGATGTCCGCTGTCCTGTCCTCCAGGCCACAAGCCTCTTCCCCACGGATTACCAAGCCTCCAGGTCGGTCGAAGTGATGCTGTGAAATGGGCTGCACTTTGCCCTTGAGGTTCCTTGACCTCCTGAGCTCACGGCCTTCTCACTTCCCGCTTCGTCAGGAGGTGGCCTGGGGCTCAGCTGCAGACTGGCACCCTCAGGCGCTGGGCCTGTCACCCCCCACACACGCCGCCTCCCCAGCATCTGCCCAAAGCCAAATGGAAACGCGCTTGGTGGCCACCATTCCCGCGAAAGCCGTGTCACCCCTGAGCAGCAGTAGTCGAATCTCGGGCAAAAGATTTCGGTTCGAAAGCAAATCCCACTTTAAAATGCCAGCTACAGATAACTTAAGCCATCCCTTTTTTCTAAAGGGCACATTGAGAATGTCACCCATTTGTAAATTGTTCCCTGATGTCCTTGTTTAAACCGCCACAACCTGAAGGGCAACTCCATTTCCAGAGGGTCTTTGTGCTCTGAATTGTGTGTCAGTCAGAGAGGGTCAGCTGCGGACCCCGCGCTCCTGGGCTTCTTCCCATCTTCTGTTGTAGACATCGATAGAGCAATCCCTCGCTGCCGCCGCGTCCCGTCACCTGGTGCAAATGTTGCCTGTGTGGTCCCTAGGGTGCCTTTGAGCTGGGCTATGGGGTACGCAGAAGGGGCACGGTGGACTTGCGATCTTTCACTCTGGTTCTTGTACAGTCTTCAGGCCGAGGGACTATCTCATTGGGAAGCCCCTCTTTCTAAGCATTATATTATCCGGAATGGCTTGGTCAACTGTGTTCAGTTAATAAATATGTTTTACATTTTTATCTGCCTGTTATAAAGATGAACAAAAATATCTTAATGAGGAAGACCACAGATGCATACTAATTTAAAGTCTGTAGTTGAATTTCCTAATTTAAAGACTAGACCAAAATTTCTGTGTATAAAAAAAAAATGAAAGGCTCTTATAATCATGGTCTGGGTAGCGTGTGTGATTCATTGCTTGGTGGGGTCTTGTACGGAACCAGAGGTGCCTTCATGGCACTGGGCCTAAGCCACTGGCCCAGCACACTGCTGCGCTGCGGGTCCTTCTGCAGAGAAGCAGTGGGCCTACCTGTGGGGTGCGAGGGGACAGGTGGCCCACCTTGTGATTTGCTCGACCCAGCAAAGTCTGCAGTGAATGCCAGGCCAGCACCCTCAGGTGGCACAATTCAGTACCAGAACCCAGCACACTGGTAGACTCCTTTTTTTTTTTATTGTGATAAGATATACATAATAAGCTGAGTGTGGTAGCCCATGTCACCCCAGCACTTGGGAGGCCGAGGCAAGAGGATCACCACATTTGAGGCCAACCTGGACTACATAGTAAATCCTGTCTCAAGTAAATCTATATGTGTGTATATATGGCATAAAACTGACCATCTCAATGTTCTTGATCTACAGTGCTGGAGCTGGAATGCAGGCCTCACACATGCTAGGCAAGGGCTCAGGGCCCCACCCAGGACCCTCAGCCATTTCTTTCTTTTTTCTTTCTTTCTTTCTTTCCTTCCCTCCTTCCTTTCCTTTCCCTTTTCGTTTCCCTTTCTTTCCTTCCTTCCTTTTTTCTTCCTTCCTTCCTTTCTTTTTCTTTCTTTTCCTTTTCTGAGACAGTCTCATTATGTAGCCCAGGCTGGCCTTGAACTCAGTGATCCTCCTGCCTCAGCCACCCGAGTACTGGGATGGCAGGCGCGCATCACCACACCCAGAAGCCTTCAGCCATTTCTACATGCCCCGCCCAGTGGCACTGAGTGCCATCACCACTACCCACCTCCAGAACTCTAACGAAACTCACGGGACCCCAGGAACCCACTCCTTGTTCCTCCCTCCTGGTCCAACCCTCCACTCTCTGGTCCGTCCGTGAACTTGGCTGGCCCTAGTGCTGTCACAGCAGGTCCTCACGGAGGTCATCAGAGTGCCCTTCTGTGACTGGTTCGTACAGGGCATTCACACTGTAGTGTGGGTCAGCAGGATGAGTGACAGACTGCACAGGGATGGGCCACCCTTTGTTTATTCAGCCACTCCCAGAGGGACACTCAGTGGCTGCCCCCTTTGGGCCGTGATCATAAAGCTGCTGTGAACCTGGGTTCCTGAGCAGCTCTGAGCTCCTGCCTACCAGTCCGCTGGGAATGGCCTGGCTTCACCACAGTGGCCACACCATTTGCCGGAGGACCCAATCTCACGTCCTCTGTACCCTAAGCCGTGGAACAAAGCCCCTTGCACCCACTCATTCCTCACACTGGTCCCTCCAAAGCCGGTGTGGGCAGCCGTGCCGAGGCTGGAGCACTGAAGCCACGGCACTGCCCCTCCCTCACTTCCTGGGCTGCCACTTCTCGGCTGCATACGCCGCCCTGTAGAGCTGGCAGCACCGCAGCACACACCTGCCAGGGCAGCGGCTAAGAAAGGAAAATGGCTCCAAAGTGCCCTCAGCCACCAGAGCCTGCACTTCTCCAACAGGCAAAAAGACATGGCAGAGCACCTTGTTTTGCTGCTGTGCATCTTGGACCAGAAGGCTGAGTCAGTCTAGATTGGCCACACTCCATACCAAGACACTGGCACCATATGGAGTGATATGCTCCCCCTAAAGAACTGGGGACTCGGGCCTAGGATTTCTCTGTCCCCAAGAGTTCTCTATCAAGTATGACAGGTTCCTGTGGCTTGGGGCAAGGAAGCCCCACAGTGGCAGAGCCCCGGGAGTCCAGGCACGTGGGAATGTCCTGGGGCAGACTTCCACAAACTGTCAGTGGAAAATGGTAAGAACGAGCCAGGTGTGGTGGCACACACCTACCATCCCAGCCCTCGGGGGGGCTGAGCTCAAAGCCAGCCTAGACTACATAGTGAGATCTTGTTTAAAAAAAAAAAAACTTAAAAAGAACCAGAAATGTCTCCCCTCCCAGCTTGGGAGGCCTGAAGTCCAAACTCGAGGCACCGGCAAGGCCATGCTCTCGGAGGGCTTGGGCTCAGGGAGAAATGGCAGCGGCTCCAGATCTTTCTCTTGGTTTCTGGTGGCACCAGCGATGTTCAGCATTCCTTGGCTGGTAGACATGTCATACCAGCCTCTGCCTCTGTCTTCACGTGGCCTCGTCCTCCCTCGAGTCTCCTCAGGATATCAGCCTGGATCAGAGCCCACCCTAAGGACCTTGTCTTAACTTGGTGATGTGTGTCAAGACCCTATTTCCAAATACGGTCCCCTCTGCAGGCCGCAGGGCTTAGGACATGAGCTTTTATGGGACACAACTCAGGGCACCAGGTCCGGCCCAGGACTGGCCCGCCTCCCCCTCCCTCCCCGGCTGTGCAGGCCAAGCAAGATTGAGCCATTGATCACATTACCATGATGAATATAGGCTCTGCCCCGAAGGCCTGGGAGCCTCAGGTTCCGCGGTATCTTATTGCAGTCACACTGCTGACCTTTGGAAACCCAAAATAAAGGAGACGAAAGGCTGTACGTTTTTACTCTCCTTTTATTTTTTGCAAAAGCCTTGGTTACAGGAATCAAAGAAACAAAAAGCAAAAATGAACACAACACAATAAAATAAAAGCCACAAAGAACCCCTAACCCTGTAAACAATGACTTGAATTTCACAACGTGCAGAACAAGGCCCCGGTGCACCCCGTCCCGCGGCCCTGACAGACGTGGGCTGGCTGTCCCATCAGGAAAACTACAGATAGGCCAGGCGACAAGCACTGAGCCGACAGGCCCAGCGGCCAGCACACAAATAACACCAAGCAGACAAGTCCCCAGCAGTGTGACAGGCCGAGGTGGGGGAGGGACTTAAAACAGCCGTCATTCTGTGCGACCTGCTCAATCCGCGAGGTGGAAACTGAGGCCCACGAAAGGAAATGTGTTTTCCGGGCCTGTGGGGCGCTCTCCGCCGGGGTAGGGGTGCTTGTCCCAATTCCTCTCCTTGCTGCTCCGTCCTGAGGAGGAGCGCAGGCAGGAGCAGCGGAAGAGAGTGAGCCCTTCCAGGCCTTCCAGAGCCTGAGGTCTCACACCTGGTGGCCCAAGTGAAGTCGTATCAAGTGTCCAGGCACAGGCCCGAGAGGCCCCGGGGAACTGGCAGGCAGCTACGGCAGGGAGGCCAGGAGAGTACCTGTCACTAAGGTCCGTTCAATGGTGCGCAAGGCACAGGCAGCAGCAGGGCAAGGTCCTCCCTGAGCCCTGCCCACCTGGGCCCCAGCTCTTGGCCTCCGGCCCTGCCCTCCAGGAGCTCCAGGTGTGTCGGATGGATGGATGTGGAGGTGACAAAGTGGAAAGGGGACCCTCTGGGGGCAGGGTAAAGGCTAAGCAGGGATGGCTCTAGCCACACACTGATGGTGCCTGAGCCTAGTCTCCAGTGGCGAGTGCCACCCGCGCTGGGTATGGGGAGCCCACTTCAGGCTGCCGCCCTGCACAGCTGAGAGCTGGCCTTGCAGAAGTGGCTTGCATGGCACTCAGGGTGCCGCATCTTGGCGTCTGTCTGGACTGCACTTAGGACTTCGGCTGCCCTGGGATCACGCCAGCCATCTTGGGCGCCCCTGACCCTCCCTCAGGCCACTCTGCCCCAGCGCCCCACCAGGCACGGCAACCAGGAGTGAGGGCATTCCGAGGGCAGTTGAGTCTCACGGGGCAGCGCGGGTTTCGGAGCGAAGACAAAAGGGCTCTGCTGATGTGCATCATCTTTTATTATATAAAATAAAATTCCATCTATATTGCGAGTCATACTTTCTATAAATCTGGCTTTGAAAAAACCCCTAGGGGTGCAGTCCTATCTGTCCTCCGACTTCCCTGCCAGCATCCCCTCAAAGGACAAAAGCAAAAGCGGCCACCCGGGCAGTGGCACACTGTGTTCCCAGCCTGCCCACCAGAGGCGTGCCTCCGGCATCATGCGGACCGCGGCTGCCAGGGACAGTCAAAGCGGCAGCGTGTTATCGCCTTCACCAGCCCGCCTCCAGCAGCACAACCAGTCCTCCCAGCTGGTCCTCTGGGGACCGGCCGTCACAGCAACATGGTGGCACCGTCCCCAGGCAGCCGGCCATCCTGGGCTTCTCTTTGGGCAGGCCTAGGCCAGGGCCTTAGGGGATCTCTGTGTCCATGGAATAAATCTGAATGAGATCAGACACAATATTATCAATGATTGGCTTGGTAAGGTCGTCACTAAACACCTAGGAAGGAGAAGGAAAACAGGTTCCGATTAGACGCCTCTGTGTTCGACAAGCACTGCCACTAGCACAGCTCGGCGTGTCCCAAGCGGGCGGGGCACGGGGACTCCAGCCTGCTAGGCTGGTCAGAGACTTCACAAGGCAGAAACCACTCCAGATGGACAGGACAGAGGACCTGGCCAAACACGGTCACACAGGAATGGGTGACAGACAGCCCAAGCCACAGGCTCCTGCCTCCTGCCTGGTGCTTCTGTCAAGTTCAAGGTCTCTACGGGTGCTGCTGAGAGGAGAGGGTGTAGTCCCCTTTCCAGACACAGGCTTCCAAGAGGACGTGGGCCTCACCGCCAGCCTGGCCTACTCTCAAGGGGCACCTAGACCAGACATTTCCTTGGGGGCCAACTCCCAGGCCCGGCCAGAGCCTGAGCCCCCGGCCCCTGGGGCAGGGACTGCTAAGCCCCTAGAAGACCCTGCCCGGTGATGGTGTCCTGCTTTACCAGGACCTGGGGGCCTGCCAGGCAGTCTACACTGGCGCCACATACACACGGGCACCTTGGGCAACACGGTGCCAGCCAGATCACTGGGCGGCCAGAACCCAAGCCACCGATGTCAGCCACTCTGTGCTCCAGGGCTACAGCACCTACCCGGTAAGATCCCCGGACATGGGCTCAGGGGCCTCCTCAGTAACAAGGCCCCGCACGAGCCCTCTGCACCCTGCCTCCCAGGCCCCTAGATGCTCCCGCTGGCCTCTCCTGCCCCTGCCTTAGACACCCGCACCGTGGCATCCTTTCGTTAATCGTCTGCGGGGTCCCAGAGTCCCCAGTGAGCCAAGGGAGCGCTGCTCCAGGGGGCCCCCAAGAAGTAAAGGGCAAAGCAACAATCCCATGGTCAGGGTGACTGCCCAGGGAACCAAGGCACCTACAAGGTTGTGCCTATGGGCAGGCCTGAGGCAAGACCCAGACCTTAGTCTGTCCCACCTAAACCCCCTACAGAAAGGAGGTCACTCCGTAGTCCCCCACCCATATGTGCTAGAGACCCATGCTGAAACATGACCATCCAAAAGCACAACAAATAAAACAAAAGCCCAGTGTCCACGGCCAAAGGGTAGCAGTTCCCCAAGTGAGTGTCTGTAGATAAGTAGATGAATACTGTGTGGGCTATCCCTGCATTGGCTGCCACAGCCTTCTAAAGGAAGGGACAGCTGAGTAAAGTGGCACGTGCTGTCTCAGTACTTGGGAGGCTGAGGCAGGAGGATCTCGACGAGTTCCAGGCCAGCCTGGGTTATACAGTGAGTTCCAGGCCAGCATGAATTACACAGTGACACCAAACCAATCAATCAATCAATCCGAAAGAAAGGACATGCTGACACGCAGGACAGCATGGATGACTCTTGGGGACACGGCACTCAGTGAAATGAGCCAGCCACTAAGGGACAAATACTGCATGCTCCCACTTGCAGGAGATTCCTAGAGCAGTCAGTCAGATACATGAGGTGACCGGCCAGTGTCTCTAGGGGACGGGGTCCGGCTGTGCAGGAGAGTTCTGGGGATGGGCGGAGGATGGCTGAGCTATGGGCCTAAAAGTGCCGAAGATGCACATCTTTCTCTCCTGTATCCATCAGCACATGCTCCCCACTATTAGGAAGGGGTCCAGGGAGCCCCAGGTATGGCTCTGCATGCGCAGCTTTCCACAGCACTGTGCTGTCCGGCGGCACCGCTGTCCCCTCACTGCCCCCACTCATCTTGCGGTCAGAGCTGTGCCTCATACGGCCCGAGGTCGGCACGTGTCTCGGCACACGTGCTTAAGTGCAGACCGGATGTGGCCGAAGTGCTGGGCTCTCGTGCTGTGCCTGTGGCCTGAAGGTGACAGGAGGCAGTCACGGCAAGCAGCAGCAGCTGAGAGTGTGTGAGGAGAAGTAGTTCTAGCATTCAATACCCCACACACAGTGCTGCATACCTGTCATCCCAACACTCAGAAGGCTGAAGCAGGATGACTGCCCACCTTCCTGGGCTACACAGTGAGTTCAAGGCCAGACTACACAGGAAAACCTTGTCTCAAAATACAAAACACTAAAACAAACAAACAAAAAAATGTATCAACCGTGAACTTCCCAGTGGCATGCAGCTGGGGCTCCCCAGGATGGCTCAACCAAGGTGGCTGGCCGGGGACGCCACTGCCCAAAGGGGGCATGGACTCTGCAAGGTCTTAGTATAGGCAGCCCTGAGCCACCCCAGAAAGGTGATACCAAGTTTGATAGGCTTTAACAAGAGCTAGGTGACTATCCAGCTGCCAATCAGAAAGGGCAGCTTCCTCCCAGGCTGAGCAGTACCAGGGCCACTTCCGGCTATACTGAGCCCCTTTGAGAGACTGGTGCTCCTCTTGAGAAACCCTAGCAAGGGACACAGAGGTGGCACTGACCATCGGTGTCATTTACAAGCTAGTGAAGAAAGAAAGCATAGGAAAAAAGCAAAGCAGAAGTGCCGGCAGATAGCAGAAATCAGCCATGGCATTAGAGCTAGCCACCTGAGGGACAGGACCACCATGCCCACCAGATGGCCTCAGAGAGTGGCTGACGCCAACCATGCAAGGCCACAGCAACTCAGCACGATGCTGTCTGTGCATACAGCTGCCCTCATTCCCCACGAACTCGGGGCCCACTTGGCTGGGGGCCGGCAACCTCGGCTGCAGTCATTCAGAGACCCTCAGCGCCACCCGTGTGCCTGATCGAGGCAGGATGGGACAGGCAAGAAAGGAGAAAGATCAGGCCTCCCATAGAGGCCAAGCAGGCCACAGAAGAGTGTGTCAAGGAAGCCTGGCCTTTCTGCAGAGCACCACCCCACCAGCCACACAGCTCCTCTAAGGGGCAGATTTTAATACACTGTCTGCCAAGGGCACTTTGGTCCAGTAGATCTGGGTGTGGTGGAAAACTTACCACTCATCCACCCACCAATCCATCCACCCACCTACCACCTACCATCTACCTCATCCATCCATCCATCCATC
>NW_004955580.1:340238-349441 GCF_000276665.1 Chinchilla lanigera
CATCCATCCATCCATCCCTCCATCCAACCTACCGTCTATCTCATCCATCCATCCATTCTTCCATCCATCCACCTAACCACCTACCATCTACCTCACCCATCCATCCATCCATCCATCCATCCATCCATCCACCTACCTACCCCACCCACCTACCCACCATCTACCTCGTCCACTCATCTACCCACCCACTCACTCACCCACCCACTCACCTACCTGCCTACTACCTACCTCATCCATCCACCCCCTATCTACCACCTATGTCATCCATTCATTTATCCACCCACTCACCCATGTACCTACCCAGCCACCTACCATCTACCTCATCCATCCACCTATCCTTCATCTATCTCATCACCTACCTTCACACTATCTACTAACCTACACATCCCTACCTATCTCCCCCGTCCCACCCATCCATCCTGTCAAACAGCACCCAATGTGCTCCGGTAGGGAAGCCAGAGCTATACACCTCTCAGTCTATGCAATCCCTACTCAATTCAGTGAGTGAACAATTCAGTAATGTCTTGGGTCAGTTCAGTGGTTCTCAACAGGGGGCGACTTGGCAGCGTCTGGGTGGAGGCCAGGGCTGCTGTTCCACACCCGAAGCCCCCACCACAAAGAATATCTGGCCCCGGTGGCTACGGTGGGTGCCGATGGGGAGAGCCGGCCCCAGCCTCCTCCGAAGGGGCATCACCAAGCGGCAGCGTTCCTCAGCGGCCTGCGGCTGTCTTCGCAGATGACTGATGAACTGGTGAGCATCCAGCTGGGGGCTTGTGAAAGGGAAGGTGCGGGGTCCACAGCACTGAGCAGCCACCTCACCTGCCACCACGGCTTCTCAGCCTCAGCCTCGGCAGGCACCTCGACTCCGTAGACCTGCAGGGCCAGGTAGAGCACGGCCACGGCCAGGTGCTGTGCCCGGAAACGAAGACACAGCCCGCCATGGTAGCTGTCCCGCAGCAGGGCCCACGCTGTGACAGAGACAGGAGTCCGCTGCCAGCTGTAACGGTTCAGCCAGTTCTTGAGGGAAACCAGGTAGTGGAGCAGGTACTGCAAAGACACACACATCAACCAGGGCGGTGCCTTGCCTGCCCCCGCCCTCCGCAGCTTGCCACAGGCACGCACATCCAGGTCATTGAGAAAGAATCCCTGCCTCCCTCACAGTGCCTCCACCTCCTTCCTGCTGGGCTCACTCCACCCCAGGGCTTTTGCACTTCTTGCTGCCTCTGCCTGAAACCATCTCCCACCAGGAGGCCCATCCCTGCCCCTCCTATTCTCCAGGCCCAACGCCAGGGAACCCCACCCAGGCCACTGGTGCTGTGTGATGGGACGGCAGAGGGGTTCATTATGAAAGAAAAAAACTCCTTGGGAATGTTAACAAAGAAAGGACTATTCTGCACCAGAAGAAGTCACCAGGATACAAAAATTGCATTTTCATTGCAGCCCTGTCCCCAACTCCTCCAAGGAGAGTGGAAGGTCAGTGAAGCACCTGTTTTGCTTTTTAAAAAACTATTTAGCCAAGCACAGTGATGCACACCTATAATCCCATAACCCTGTGAGGCTGAAGCAGGAGGACTGCAAGTTTGAGGCCAGCCTGGGTGACTAATTATTTAGCAAGACCCTGTCTCAAAAAAAGCAAAAAAAAAGGAGGGGGCTGTGGATGTAGCTCAGTAAGGCCCAGAGTTTGATCCCTAATACTCTCAAAATAATAATAACAATAACACTAATTGGCCTGCATTAGTAACATGCTACCCCCACCAGGAAATGACCCCAGTTCTCCCTCTGTTACACGCCAATCCCCACTTCTAACCCCATGTGTGGGCCCATCCACGTGTGTCTTTTAAACTGAGGCCTGGGGCCAGGCGTGGTGGCGCAAGCCTGTAATCCCAGTACTCAGGAGGCTGAGGCAGGAGGATCATTGTGAGTTCGAGGCCAGCCTGGGTTACAAAGTGAGCTCAAGGCCAGCCAGAACTGCATAGCGAGACCCTGTCTCAAAAATAAATAAATAAATAAATAAATACTGAGGCCTGGGGCTCTGACTGCTGCTAGGAACATGTGTCCACCTGCTAGGCATCAAAAGCCCACCTCCCATGTATGAGTGGGCAGGGCAGGGGTACCCAGCATGCTACTGAGAGTCTAAAGCCCCAAACAACCAACGTTCCCAGTCCCCCATTGCCCACCCCAACCCCAAAGGAGGTCCTTGTTTCTAAACCAAACTATATGCCTCAAACTGGGCACCCACCAAGTAGGGTTCAGAGGGACTGGGGGTGGAGCTCAGTAGTAACATGCTTGCCTAGCACACATGAGGCCACAGGTTCAATCTCCAGCAATGTCAACAAAAAAAATTCAAGCCAGGTGTGGTGGTGCATGCCTGTCACCCCAGCACTCTGGAGGCTGAGGCAGGAGGATCACTACAATTATGAGGCCAGCCTGGGCTACATAGTGATTTGATTTTATTTTTTGAGACAGGGTCTCACTGTGTTCAGGCTGGCCTTGAGTTCACTATGTAGTCTAGTCTTGCCTCAAACTTGCAGTGATCCTCCTGCCTCAGCCTCCAGAATGCTGGGATTACAAGCATGCACCACCACTCACAGCTATATAGCGATTTCAAGGCCAGCCTGGACTACATAGTGAGACCCTGTCTCAAAAAATTCAAAACAAATTTAACAAAAAGAAAAAAAATACACATCCACAAAGCCATATACAAGTTCTTTGGTTCTGCATTAAATATAAGGAAACTGGGCTGGGGATATAGCTCCGTGGCACAGCACCTGGCTGGCAAGTGCAAGGTCCTGAGTTCAATTCCCAGTACCACAAAAAAAAAAAAAAAGAAACTTACTCTTTGCCTTACAAATGGGGGACCAAATGATATGAAGGTTTTCATGGGCCACGGATATAGCTCAGCGGTACAAGCGCCTGTCTGGCAAGCGCAAGGTCCTGAGTTCGATTCCCGGTGCCAAAAAAAAAAAAGATATGAAAGTTTTCTTCCTTTAAAGCAGCTCTGTGTCCACAGGGGGGCCCACTGCCCAGGAAGGGAACCCTGGCAGCAAGAGCCACAGTATTTCCCCAGCCCCTCCCCTTCTTCCCGTCCCCACATCTAATGGAACGCTGGTTATGCCATGGCCACCCCTCCCACAACCCCTCTGGCCCAGGCCCCCACAGGCCACTACAGGAAATCATCCTGCAGAATAGTGGGTGCTGCAGCCTGCCTCAAGGCGACCATGTTTTTCCGGTTGCTAGAAGGAGATAAAATGGTGCTAGGCCTGCCTGCAACCTCTCCAGGACCCTAGCCGAGCAGCGGGCTCAGCCCGAACCTCACACATGCGCAGACCACGGAGAGTGCAGGAACATGTGGAGCGTACGCATGCGAGGGAGCCACGCGTGCTAAGGGCGGGCCTCACAAAGGGGAGAGGCGGCAGACTGTCAGCAGCTCAGGTCCCAGCCCGATCGCTGCCTTGGCAAGTCCACCCCACAGTGGCCAGCGCCCTTCCCATCTGCCCCTGGGATGATGGCAGACATTCAGTATGACTACTGTGGGGCCATCCAAGGCAAGGCCAGAGGCATTAGGAGTCAGGGAGCAGTGATAAACTGGCACCAGAGGACTCTTGGGTGGATGGCACAGCAGTGGCCAACACAATACACACGATGCTGGCTGTGACCTGGGAAGTGGTCCTACTGTGGGCGCTGGGCAAAAAGCACGTGGGTCGCTTTGGGTTATTCCTTCCAGCTGATTGGGATCAAGCATTACCCCCTAAAGACTCCTTCGAAGGAGAACAAGCCAAAAAGACAAAAAAAAGGAAAAAAGCCGGGCGTGGTGGCTCACGCCTGTAATCCCAGCACTTGGGAGGCTGAGGCAGGAGGATCTTTGCAAGTTTGAGGCCAGCCTGGGCTACATAGTGAGCTCAAGGCCAGCCTGAACTGCATAGTGAGACCCTGTCTCAAAAAGACAAAAAAAAAAGAAAGAAAGAAAGAAAGAAAGAAAGAAAGAAAGAAAGAAAGAAAGAAAGAAAGAAAGAAAGAAAGAAAGAAAGAAAGAAAGAAAGAAAGAAAGAGAACAGGGGTCCTTGCTGACAGCCCTGCCCTGGACCACTGTCTGAATGGCCTCCTGAGACCTCCTGAGACCTCCGGGGACCTCTGGGCCCCGGAAGTTAAAACAGTGCCACTTAACTCAATGCCTCAGCAACTCTCAGGGCTATCTGAGCACGGCTGAGCCAGATATAACGGCACCTCCCCGGGACACGGGTGTGGCAAGAAGCACCTGACCTAGCTGGGCTGCAAGACCGCTGAGGTCACAGCTTGTGGCTACAGACAGCAGGCAGAATGAAACCATCAGCAAGAAAAGGGATGCACGTGAAGAGCATCGTGTTAAGCAAAATATGCTAGACTTGGGCAAACAGTGCGCATTTTCTCTCCTAGATGGACTCTAAAACAAATTACAACACAAAGTGACAGGATGTGAAAGTAGAACAGAGACTGTCAGAGAAGAAGACAGGGTTGGGGCGGGAGGTGGGAAGGGGTGGGGACTAAAATGACTGAGTGTATCCTGCTGTGTCCGGACGGGCGAGCCCAAGCCCGCTAGTCTGTTACCCGCTCACTTACCAGGGAAAGGCAGGCAGGCAGAGGCTGGGCCCACAAGGGCCACAGAAGCCCCAGAGCGGGCAGGAGACGGCCTGCTCCCACGGCACTAGTGGGGATGGGCTTTCAGGGACGGAGTGAAGGGCTCGCAGCTGTGCCCGGAACGTACCTTGTGAGGGTGCTGGAAGGACACCTGGAAGCGCAGAACTCGCAGGACAAGGAGCTCGCATTGCACAATGCTGTCCCGCAGCTCCCAGAAGCGCGAGTCCAGCTCCAGGGGCTCACTGCCCGGGTTAAAGTACCTGTGAGAGGGACGGCGACGCTCACGGCGCGGCTGGGGAGCAGGGTCCCGCGCGCACGTGCCATGATGTCCACGTACAGCGCACAGAGTCTTGCAGGAGGTGCATCTTCATCTACACGGCTCCGTGCGCCACGGAGACTGAGCAGCTGAGGCAAGAAGCTGGCTCTAGTCCTAGCCGGACAGGGCTGTCTGCTATCACTCAGCAACATGTAAGCGCAGACGCTCCAGGGCGCTGTCTGTCATGGCCATGTGGCCTTGGGGAGGCACTGCGGAGAGACTTCACCCAGCAGGGGGCAGCACCCTGGGGCCTCCCTCAGGGCCACGGAGCAGACGTCAGAACCCTGGGCTGGGAATGCGCACTGTGAAAGCCAAAGACTTTTCAGCTTTCTGCTTCCTTCCTGCCAGGCCTCTCCATCCTTGCCCTGGCCCTGTGACACTTCTATGCAAGCTGCCCAAGATGTCCGGGAACAGGGTTCACAGCATGCACTCCGCCGATGACTCACCCTCCCAAGCTGCTCCCCACGGACACCCCGGCTCCCCACGCCCACGCCCAGTTAGGGTGCCATACAATTTCCCCTTCTGTGATGCCTCCCTGCTGGGGTCAGGCTATGAGCGCTGGACGGCAGCCGTCCTCCCCAGGTGCGCGCCTGCTTTCATCTCACTCTCTTCCCGGACAGCGGGAACCTGCCAGGTGGACGGGATGGGCACTGCTGTTTTCGTCACCTGATTATTAATAAAGAAGCGGAACAAAACAGCTTTCTTCCTCATGATTAGAGTTTCTGGAAAGGCCCGTGACGTGCAGCGAGTTGGGAACTTTCCACAAGCCTCTCGGCTGTGTCCTGGGCCCCTGGCCTTGGCATCTGGGCCCCTGCCTCCTTTGCCAGCAGGGGCCCAACTGTGCGGCCAGCTGTGCTGCCCACAGCCCATAGCAGGTCCTGGGCAAGAGGGACTCAGTTTATCGAATCTCCTACATACGACCGCTGCCCGGCAAGGTGCACGCACTCCAGGCCTCACCTGGCTCCCTCCACTCGGGTCTTACCTCTGCCCCAGAGGCCCTGCAAGCTTCCCACCCACAAAGTCCCTGGGCTCCTGACTCCAGGCTCCTTCCCACCTCTGCGGCCAGTATTCCTGCCCTGGGTTAAGCCATCCAGCTACTTCCCGCTGGCACCCAGAGGCCAGGGCCCTGGCAATGCCAGTACCTGTTGGACACGTTGATGATGTCACGGGTCCGCAGGTGCTGCTCCTCTACTTTGCCAGCCAGATAAATGGAAGACATGGCGACCAGGTAAGGGTCATAGGCGTCCAAGTTGATCTCACAGAAGAATTTATGGTAAATGGTGCACGCAGTGGCAATGGGAATGGAATGCATCCCGAGCTTGACACCTGTGGAGAGAGAAGGGGGAGAGTTCTTCAGCCAGGCCCTCTCCACCTGCCGTGCTGGGGCCTGGGGCACGTACCCCGTGCAGGCCAGAGCAGGCAACTCTCAGGCTCTGGGGTGCTGGCAAAGCCCTAGGATGGTGTTCAAACGCAGGCACCCGGCGAGAGGCCTGGAGGCTCTGAGATGCTACAGTCTTAGCCCCCAGCTCCTGCCACAATACAGGGCACGTACCACCCCACAAGCAAGAGTGTGGGTGCTACTCAGGCGCCCCGAGCTTGTCAGCTTGTGAACCGAGGCCCGGAAAGGACCATCCACTGCCACGTGTCTGCTTTACGTGAGCCAGTGCAGAACTAGAAGTCACCAGCCCCGCAGCCCACCTAACCGAGGCCCTGCTAGGACAACATGAGGGAAAAGCCTGTGAGCCACCAAGCAGATGCCAGGGGTGCCGCCGCTACATTAGGGATTACACCCAGCACTGGTGTCCTGCACTACATTTTAGAAAAAGTGACAAAAGCACGTAGGGTGACTGCTGAGGGCAACCGTGGGCAAAGCACAGAAAAAGCAACACTGATGCCACAGCCAGGCCCCTGGGAAGGAGACCAACATGCTGAAAAGTGAGCTGGACTTGAAACCCACAGCATGGTCGATAGACTGGCTACTGTTCAGGGATCAGAGCTTGTCCTACCCCACTCCAGCCCCAGATGGGTTCTCAAGAAATCACTGTACTCACGCCTGTAATCCCAGCACTCAGGAGGCTGAGGCAGGAGGATCGTTGCGAGTTCCAGACCAGCCTGGGCTACAAAGTGAGCTCAAGGCCGGCCTGAACTGTGTAGTGAGACCCTTTCTCAAAAAGACAAGGGTCGGGGATACAGCTCAGTGGTGAAGCACCTGCCTGGCAAGCATGGGGTCATGAATTTGATTCCCGGTACCAAAAAAAAAAAAAAAAAAGAAAAGAAATCACTGTGCTGAGCCGGGTATGGTGGCGTACACCTGTCATCCCAGCATGCAGGAGGCTAAGGCAGGAGACTCACTTCAAGTTCAAGGCCAGCCTGGGCTACACACATGGTGAATTCAAGTCCAGCTTATGCTACCTAGACCTAGTTTCAAAAAACCAAGAAAGGAGAGGGGAAGGGAGGGGAGGGGAGGGGAGAGAAGTAATCACTGTGCTGGGCCCCAGAACGAACCAGACAAGGTTAAATGACATCCCATAGACCGGCAGAAGGTGCAAAGCAGCCAACAGTCCTTCAGGCCACAAGCAGCATCTTCACCTAGCGGTGCCCTGTGGCTACGGTAACAAGTCAGTGGCTGAAAGAGCACCAGCTGGAGCCTGGGCGAGGTGGGAGCCTTACGGGGCAGGGTCAAGGTGCCCAGGGGTCCGGCCTGCAGGCTCCAGAAGAATCTATGCCCCTTCCTTTCATAGCTCCTAGGGGTGCCTTCTTCCCTCTCCTAAGCATGCTCTGTCACCACACGGCCCTCCGCGTGTGGCTCCTCGCACCTCTGTCCAGGGTGGACAGGCATGGTAACAACCGGCCCGCCCCAATTATCTAGGATAACTGCTGCATCTCGAGGTTCTTGATCACATCTGCAGAGTCCCTCTTGCTATGCAAGAGGCCAGGCAAAGCTTCCAGGGATCTGGACAGGGCATCTTCAGGGCGTCAATATATAGTTCCTACACAGGGTGAGGACAAATGCAGTAAGTTTTCTCAAGAAGTCCTTCAAGAGCTAGGTGTGGTGCACATGCCTGTAGGCACAGCACTTGGGAGGCTGAGGCAAGAGAAGCTCCATGAGTTTGAGGTTAGCCTGGGGTACGCAGTGAGTTCAAGACCAGCAGGAACTACACAGTGAGACTCTGTCTCAAAAAAGGTGAGACCTAGAGCTTTAGCATGTCAAGGGCTACACATTAGGACCCCTCAGTCCAGGAAAGTCCAGATAAGGGGGTGTTGCCGATCCGGCTCTCTGAGTACACTGATGGTAGCACATGGAGGGGCCACTTCACTGCTACCCTTCCTTAAAACACTTTGCAATTTTGGTTTGTTTGACGCAGGACGCGCTATGTAGTTCAGGCTGGCTTTTAACTAACTATGTAGCCCAGGCTGGCCACGAACTCACAAGGATTCTCCTGCCTCAGCCTCCCGAGGGCTGGGATGACAGGCGTGCACTACTACACCCGTCTTGCAATTCTTGGACACCAAGTTAAATATACAAACTGCTGGGATTAGCGGCCCTGCGCCATTTCCTCGGGCCCTCTGCCCACCCTGACTTGAAAGTATGCCCACCCAGCCTGTACCCAAAACTCCACATAAGGCGATAAGGAAGTTGAGCAAGATAATATCAATAAAGAAACAGGAGATTTCTACAGAAACCCCATGGTTTCCTCGCCTAGCCCTAGGAGCAGGGCGCCAACACTACTGGGGTCGCCCTGGCAAGGCTCAGAACCCGGCTGCACCCTGGGTCCTCGGGGTGACAGGACCTCTCCCACCGAGCACCGGGCTCGCAGCGGCAGGCACAGGCGCGGCAGAGCTGCGCGAGCCAGGCGGTGCGGCTCGGGCTCGCCTCACTGGGGATCCGTCCACTCCGCAGCCCCGCCTTCCGGCCTGCTCGCCCCTCCGTGCAATCGGATCTCCGGGCTGCCTCGTGGCTCAAGGCCGGCACACCGGGCGGGCCGGGAAGGCAGAGGCCCCAGCCCTGAGCCGGGCATCCCCGCCTCCGCCCAGGCCTCCCCGCCAGCCCGCCTCTCCCCGGCAGCGGTTACCTGCCTCCATGATGAACCTCGTCACACGAAAGTGCACCCTCTCCACCGGTGCCGGCCGGCCCTCGGCCCCAGGACCCGCGACTCCTCCTCCGCAGCTCTCCGAGCCCACAGCCTCCATGGGGTTCGCCCCGCCGCCCAGACCCTCCACAGGAGAGCGAAGCGCCCCCGCTCGGGCTCCGCGGGTCCTCGCGGCAGGCGCG
>NW_004955580.1:349541-361199 GCF_000276665.1 Chinchilla lanigera
CTCCCCCCGCCCCTCGGGGTGAGTACGGCTGCGCAACGGAAGGAGGCCCGCCGAGCGGCGCAGGCGCAGGCGCAGGCGCAGAGGCCGACGGCCCCCGGGAGGTATGCGTGCGCCCGCCTCCTCACCTCCGGAATCTGAACACGCAGGCCCCTGGAAACTTACGCCCCGCCTCCGGGAACTCAGCCTCCCAGCGCTGCTCCAGGGAGCAGATGCCCCGCCCCTGGGAAATGCAAACTCTGCTCCCGGCCCTAGCTGGAAGGACTAGGCTCAAACTGAGGGCGGGGGCGGAAAATCCCTCTGGCGATTTAGGCGTCCTCCGAGCCTTGTGAGTAGGCAGTCGACACTAATAAGACACGTTGCTTTTTTTTTTTTTTTTTTTTTTATAATTTTAAATTAAAAATAGGGGGGACTTAGCAAATTACAGACAAAATGGTAGGAAATTATCAATGGTTAACTTTTTTGGTCTTCCTGAGACAGGGTCTCGCTCTGCCGTTCAGGCTGGCCTTGAGCTCACCTTGTAGCCCAGGCTGGCCTCGAACTCGCAATGATCCTCCTGCCTCAGCCTCCCGAGTGCTGGGATGACAGGCGTGCGCCACCACGCCCGGCAATCCAGATTATCAAACATGTCGGAACAAGCATACAGATGAAACCCGAAGGAAACGCTATGCAGAAGGCTAAGAGGACGTTTCTTAATGGCGGCATTAAGGGTATCTATGTGGATCTAACAGATTTAAACTCTGGCATACAGGAAGAGCTTAATAAGTGTTTGCTGAATGAATGTTGAATATCAAACTCATGTATTGATCATCCCGTATTGCATTCCTTTTTCCACAAGCAGAAAATTGGGCATCAGGTGTTAGGGACTTAGAGTGCCAAAGGGGCTCCCAAGCTAGTGACGGTGACACTGGTCATTCTGACACAGAGAGTTGCTATGATTTGAAGTCACTGGGAATACGGAGAGGTAAACGCCCTCCAGCGGGTTCACTTGGAAATCTCCACCTCCGACCTGCCATCTGTCCAGCCTTCTCCCCTTCCTCAGCACCCAAGCCTCCCCTGCACCCTACGAGTCCTCTCCTCTTTCCAGTTCTGGGACTGCTGGGACAAACAGGGTGACTAAAGACAGCAGGGATGGGGAAAGAGAGTCGGTTTCTTTGTGAGCGTCAGAAAACCAAACCGCTGACCGGCACACTCCAAAAGAGCTGAGAACAAAAGAAGATGCTTTGAAGTTCATCAGGACCAAGCGGGTGATCATTTGAAGGTTTAGGTATTCTTTTCACTTTTTTTTCTTTTCCCTCAGTCTTCTTTTATTTTTTAAAAAAATACTTCTTTTGTAATGTGGCATCCCTGTCTGTCTGAAGCGTGGTAACTTGAACCCCAGTGCTCAGTACTCATCACTGTTTATTTTCATAGTGCTGGTTTCAGTGATCAGACCTTGTCCTGGCCTTTGTAAAAATGGTGCGCACGCGCAGAGAGGCCCCCTTTTTCAGGACTGCCTTTTCAGGTTGTGATGAGTACTATTAGCCAATGCGATGTTCGTAACAACTTTCCACTTGCCCTGGTGCTTGGGCTCGTGATTGCTTTGCTCCCGGACCGTGACTTGCAGTAGGAGACAGAAGTTTTTCAGAGTGCCGAACTGTGGAAAAATGACCCTTCCTTAACTTGAAGCTTCATGTGTAAGGGCCTGGACCAAGAGAAGAGGAAGATCAGTTTTGAAGTGAAGATGACATATGTGGTGAGAATAGGGATTAAGTCCAAAATTGGCTTCATTCAGGAGAAAGCATTTTAAGACTTAAAAAAAAAAAAACTTACCAGAAGATCCCAGAAGCGTTCTAATTTTCATCAGTAATTAATAAAGTTGCTCGTGCAGAATTGTAGACAATAAAACACTGCTCCTTTTGATTTTAGTTTTACTTTCTGGCCCGGAGTCTGGGTTTTAAATGGACATTGTCTGTACCAGCACCATGAAAATAAACAATATTTGTAAAAAACATAAAAATAATTTTTTATAATTTATTTATTTATTGGTTTTTTGAGGCAGGGTCTCACTATGTATTTCAGGCTGGCCTTGAACTCACTGTGTAGCCCAGGCTGGTCTTGAACTCATGGCAATCATCCTGCCTCAGCCTCCCGAGGACTGAGGTTACAGGTGTGCGCCACCACACCTGGCAAAAATAAATTTTAAAAAGACAATAGAAATGCACCCTGTTGCGTTGCTGTCATTCTATCTAAAGTGACAGGTCCTGAGAACGAGGTACCTGCAGACGAACAAGAAAAGTAAAGAGAGACAAGAAAAACAAGAGAAGCGAAAGGCTGGGATCAGGGGGCGTACAGCCACTCGGACTGCAGGCTCGAATACCAATTTCAGTCACCTTTTATTGAGTGAAAACTAAGGGCATAGCTAGTACAAATGGGTGGATACCAAAACGTTTTAGCAAGGATAATCAAAGGATTATCCTTCTCCACATGTAATCCAAGACACACTTGTAACCCAGCACTCAAGAGGCTGAGACAGGAGGATCGTAAACTGAAAGCTAATCCGGGCTGTATAATGAAGCCATATCTAAAGAAACCCTAACAAATAATAAACAAATCATTGCATCCTCAATGCATTCTAATCAAAGAATGTCCTTCTCCACACATTGCTGGTAGCCAGAGCCATGCTTCCTCCAGCCCTTCCTTGCCCTTCTGGCTTCTTGTAGCCTCAGTCATTCCTTGGCTTGTGGCTGCATCACTCCAGTCTCCACACCCCATCTTCACCTGGCCTTCTCCCGTGTGTGTGACTCTGGCCTCTCTGTCTCCTCAAAGGACACCTGTGACTGGGCTGGCATCTCCTCGAGTAAGCCAGGATGAGCTCACACCTGCATCCCAGTATTCACTGCATCTGCAAAGATCCTTTGCCAAATCAGGTCCCATTCCAAGAGTCTGGGATTCAGAAGTGGACGGGTTTCGGGGAGCTTTCGTTAAGCCGGAGACACCAGCTACCCAAGTGAGCTTCCTGAACTTCAAAGCTAAACTGCCCTAGCCAGGCGTGGTGGCGCACGCCTGTCATCCCAGCACTCAGGAGGCTGAGGCAGGAGGATCACTGTGAGTTTGAGACCAGCCTGGGCTACAAAGTGAGCTCAAGGCCAGCCTGAACATCATAGGGAGACCCTGTCTCAAAAAGACAAAAAAAAAAAAAAAAAAAGCTAAGCTGCCCTGCCCTCCCTAACATCCCCCAGGGCACCTCTGTTTCAGGAGAAAGCCCAACGTTTAGGGCTCACATGCCAGTCCTTGTCCAGTCACCCTATCACCTGGCCAGCCTCAGGTCTTCCAGCTCAGTGTCATTGCTGCCTGAAGGTATTCCTGCCCACACCCTCCTCCATAGCTGGTTTGGGTCTGTGTGCGTAGTAGGGTGCACGTGGTGCGTATGTGCCCCTGTACTGTGCCGCTGACCCCATCATGCCTGGAGCACACTAGGGACCGTCTGCCCACGGCTGAGAGCCGCCCCACGCTCCCCTCAGCCTTTGGAGATCAGGTTGCCGCCTCTCGGCTTCCACGCGCACCGTACACAAACACAGGCACATCATGCGTCTGTCCTGCGACATGCACACGTGTCTGCACATGTGCACCCCGAACCACAGTGGCGCTGCCCTCAGGCCGCCGGCCTCCCATACTGTCTGCACCCGCAGTGTTTGCTGGTTAAACAGCGCTGTGTGAACTCCTCCTTCTCCCGTGGGTCTTTTGTGGTGTGAAGCGTCCAAGCTCCACAAGAAATAGGTGGCTGTGAATGTGAGTCGAGGGAATGACTCAATGAACGCATTAATTTTTAAAGCTCTGGGTCACAGGGCTCTCTCCTGGCAAGAGGCCTGGCGCAGTGGTTGAGAAATGAATAATTCAGCAGCCACCAACTGGCAGGCCTCTAGGTGGCGCCTCCTCTCCACTGGCAAGCCACACCCACCACGGGAGCGCTCACTCCCCTGCTGCTGTCACTGTCACCACTATCCCAAGTGTGGCATCACCCCTTCATCCTCATGGTCTCCCTGCCCCGGGCTCAGACAGTGAGTTCTGAAAGATCTAGCGCAGAGAAGCCAGGACACGGTACCTGACGCCAAACTGCAAGGAGCAGAGGGTTATCAGGGCCCACGGTTTCAGTCCACGGTCCGCTGCGCCAAGGGAGAAAGGCCTGGCGGAGGAGAGCTGCTTGCACCCTGGTAGCTTGGAAGCAGAGAGCAGAGAGGAACAGGGGCAAGAAGAGACCCTTCCAGGTCACCCCAGGGGGACCACCTCCAAGCGGCCCTCCCTCAACAGCACGCCAGCCACAAACGCATCCATGGACGAATCCACTGTCAGGTGCTGCGGTCTGTGATCCAGTCGCCTTCTGCACACGGGGGACTTTTGGGACATTTGAGATCTAAGCCATAACAGGGCACTTGGACGCAGAGGGAAGGCACAGGGGCCACCTCTGCCACCATCCTTCCCAGAGGCCTTTGTGGGAGGAAACCGGTTGCAGCCCAGCGCCACCTCGCATCCTCAGAAAGCTCCGTCCAGCTCTGCCAGGCCCCGAGCAAGCCCTGCGGCCTTCTGGTCCCATCCCTTGCTCTTTGCCACTGTCTCTAAAGCCACAGTGAGGGCCTGGCTCCCCAGTGTCCTTGCTGCGGGCTTGTGAGGCTGCCGTGGTCCCCCAAAAAGCTCATTTTGGAGGGATGGAAACTTCCCGTCCTCTTGAGGGGGAGGGGGCAGCAGTACCCAAGCCAGATTTCAGACAGGGTCCGTCCTGCCCCTGCAGAGAGATCCCAACACGCTGGCCCCCGCCCCATCGCCTTCTCTGTAGGGGTTCCAGGACCCCGCTCGCCAGGCCGGCCCCTGCCCTGTCATCTGCCGTGTTCCATAGCCTACCACCTGCGCGCAGATGTACGCATCTCCATCTCAGCTCAGCCAGGCCCGGCCCGGGGCTGGGAAAACGGCCACCGCCAACTGTGACTGCCAGCACACAGGGTCTCCTTCAGCAGCCTCGCTCTCCTCCCCAGCCCCCCATGCTCCAAACAGAGCGAGCTTTGTCAAGCCAGCGCCGCTCTGAGCCCACAGCAGCAGCGCCAGCTGGGCACCTGGCAGCGCAGTTGCCTTTTTGCAAGGAGCCGGAGGTGTCCTCACCGCTGGGGACACCAGACCAGCAGACTTGAACTCGGTGTCTCTGCCGCCTGAGGTCTGTGCAAAGGGGCTCCACCAAGAAAATCCCGGCACACACTGTGAGCACGCACAAGGTCAGTCATGTGACCAGTGGGACACCGAGCTGAGGGCCATGGCTGTGACTCCATGAACGCACTGAGATGTCTTGGACTAGATTGTGGTGACAGATATACAACTCTGAATATACTGATATATTGAAAAAACAGGCCTTGCATGGTGGCATACACCTGTCATCCCAGCACTCAGAAGACTGAGGCAGCAAGATTTCTTTGAGTTCAAGGCCAGCCTAGGCTCCATAGTGAGTTCAAGGACAACCTGAACTACATAGTGAGAGTCTGTCTCAAAACAAAAACAAAAAGATGAAAAAAAATTTTAATGCATATATAAACAACCAGGCATAGTGGTGCATGTCTGTCATTCCAACTCTCAGGAGGCTGAGGCAGGAAGATTGCCATGAGTTCGAAACCAGCTTGTGCTACATAGTGAGACGCTGTCTCAGAAAAAAAAAAAATTAAATAAATATATGTGTGTATACCATTGAGTTGTATGATTTAAACAGATAAATTCTACGATATGTGAATTATATTAAATAAAGCTTTCTTATTTATCTATTTTTGTGACCCTAGAAATTGAACCAGGTTATTCTCATTGAGCTACATCCCCATTCTTTATTATCGTTATCATCATTTATTTATTTACTTTGAGACAGGGTCTTGCTAAATTTCCCTGACTGGGCTCAAACTTTCAATCCTCTTGCCTTAGCCTTCCAGAATTCTGGGAGTTCAGGCATGCCCCACCACCCTGCTGAAGCTGGTATTTTTAAAAACCAGCCTACGCAATCGTGCTGTCAAGGACACAGTCTTCTCACAGGGATGGCTGCAGCCTGGCCAGCCAAAGAGGCCTGGGGCAGAGGGCCGGGTGGCAGCCAGGCAGGCTGCCCAGTGCCTGCCAGTTCCCAGAAAGCCCAGGGAGCCCTCAGGCTGGATGACAGCTGCGGGTAGGCGGTGACCAGTGGTCCAAGGCTGTTTGATGCCAAGGAGAGGGTACAGGGGACCTGCGAGGGTGCCCTCGAAGTCCTGAAACTAGGCTGGCTGCACAGGGCCCCTTGGGAGGGAGCTGGGACCAGGGGGGAGGGGGAGGGGGGGTCCCAAGCGTGGGAGGCGCTGCTGGGGACTCTGCACGCCTGAGCCCACCAGCCAGGGCAGGACAACTTAACGGACCCATTTTGTCTGTGCATCATTCCAACAGGTGCTTAGCAGCTGGCAGGGTGCCACCGCGGCTCCCAGCCTTGGAACAGAAGCTACTGTCCTCAACACCACGGTGACTGTCCCCACAGCTACTGTTCCCACTGGGACCCTCCAGCTAGAACACAGCAAGAAGCCCCGGAAAAACTTCTCCCAGAATACGCCAGCTCCCTGGCTCCAAGCCACAATGTCAAAGCCACTGACCTCACTCACTCCCACTCTCCCCCAGGACAGCATTCGAGTCCACTCTACCCATGACAGCACGCATGGTGGCTGGGAAACACCTTGGTATGGCACCCAGGTCCCAGAGGCGAGGGACCCACTGGAGGGACAGCAGGTGGTGCCCTCATGTGCAGGGACAAGGGCCAGGGCACAGTCACAGGAAGAAATGGTCAGCAAAAAGGCAGGGGCTATGTACTGGTGGATTTACACACATTATCATAGCCCAAAGTGTGCTACCTTCACACAGGGTGTTTGTGTGGCTTTCCTGCGTCCGGAAGTGAAGTACAGGACACAATTTTGGTGGTTTAAACAGCCTCAGCCACGTGTGGTGGGCACGCCTGTAACCTCGGCACTCTGGGAAGCTAAGGCAGGAGGACAGTACGTTTGAGCCTAGCCTGCACAACTTAGCAGTTTAGCAAGACTCTATATCTCGGGGGTTTTTTTTTGGTTTTTGTTTTGTTTTGTATCTGGAATCGAACTCAGGACCTTGCACTTGCCAGGCAGGCATTTGTGCCACTGAGCTATATCCCCGGCCCAAGACTCTATCTCAAAATAAAAAGTTAAAGCAAGGGGATGTAACCCAGTGTGAAGGCTCTGGGTTCAATCCCTACTAATAGGCAGAGAGAAAGAAGGAAGGAGAAAGAAGGAAGGAAGGAAAGAAAGAAAGAGAAGAGAAGAGAAGAGGGAGAGAGGGAGGAAGGAAGGAAGGAAGGAAGGAAGGAAGGAAGGAAGGAAGGACGGAAGGAATGAAGGAAGGACGGAAGGAAGGAAGGACGGAAGGGAGGGAGGGAGGGAGAGTTGGAGGGAGGCAGGACAGATGGGCGATGCTCTCTCGCAGTCTGGAGGCTGGAAGCCTGCAGTCAAGGCGCGGGCAGGAGGCGCTCCCCGCCCAGGTTCTAAGGAAGGAAGCATTCTTCCTGCCTCTCCCGGCCCCTGGGGCTCCAGGTGGCCCCCTGGCTGGTGGCCCCATCACTCCAAGCTCTGTGTCCATCTGTACGCGTTGCTCCTCTGTGAGTGCATCTCCTCTTCTGTCCAGGATGATCTCAAAGCCCTTAACTGCCTATATCAGCAGAGAACCTTTTCCCAAGTCAGATGTCGCACTCGGAGTCCCGAGGGTCAGGGCCTAACATTTTTGAATGAAGAAATCAGATTCACGGTCGGGGGACCCACCCGGGTCACCCAGCATAGTGATGCCGCTCGGGAGGGAAAGCTTTGGGCTGCTGCCTCGGCTCTCTCCCTGCTACTGCAGATGCCTCACATCAAGGCTGGAAGTGGGGGAACTCACCAGTTTCTCCCTCCTTGCCAGGCCCCTCTCTCCCACACACCCCCAGCCACCTCGGGGCTCTGCCTCTCCGTTTCCTGCCCCTATCTGCTTCCCTGGCAGTGAGAAGGTCTAAATGATGGCCCAGACATAGCCGCAGAAGTCCACATGCAACAGCATAGTGGCAACACAGAAAAGCCACAGTTAGAGCGATGGCAAGGAAATAAATACAACGCATCCAGACTAGAAAGGGAGACAGAAAATTCTGTATTTGCAGATGGTACAATCTTGTATACAAAAAAGCCTGAGGCACACACCAAACGCCTAGTCAAGATAATAAACAAGTTCGACCAAGTTACAAGATCAACTGCATCTCTATACAATGAGCAACCAAATGCAATTAAGAAGATATACAGCCAGGCATGGTGGCGCATGCCTGTCATCCCAACACTTGGAAGCCTGAGACAGGAGGATCGCCGTGAGTTTGAGGCCAGCCTGAGCTACACAGCAAGACCCTGCCTCAAAAAGCCAAAAATAAATAAATAAAAATAAATCCACTTAGAAATAAATCTTTTAAAAGAAGGCCAAGATTTGTACAATATATTGTCTAAAGTTATAAAAGATGATCTATATAAATGAAAAGAAAGGGCTGGGGATTTAGCTCAGCGGCAAAGCGCCTGCCTGGCAAGCGCAAGGTCGAGTTCAGTTCCTGGTACTGGAGAAAAACCAAAAAAAAAAGAAAAAAGAAAAGAGATCCCATATTCATGGATCAAAAGACATAATATTGTTAGAGTGGTGATACTCTCTAATTTGACCTACAAATTCAGTGCAGTGCCTATCAAAATGCACCCAACATTTTGCAGATATTGACAAGCTGATGCTAAAATTCACGTGGAAGTGCTAGAAACCCAGTATAGCCAAAACAATCTTGAAAAAGAACAGTCAAAGGACGCAACGCTTCTTGATTCCAAAACTTACCACAGAGTGACAGGACAGACAGAGATCAATAAAATAGAATCAAGAGTCCAGCAAGAAACCCACACATCTATGGACAATTGATTCTGACAAGACGTGCCAGGATCGCTGAATGGGAGAGAACATCGTCTCTCCAACAAACAGCTCGGGAAGAAATGAACAGCCACAGATGGAAGAATGAGACTGGGTCTTTGCTTCACCTCACACTGGGTCCAAATGGGCCATGGACCTATACGTAAGAGCTCAAACTGCACAGCTCTCTGAAGAAAGCACGGGTAAACCTTCATGACACTGGAGACAGTGATTTCTCAGATATGCGGAAAGCACAAACGACCAAGGAAAAATCGGTAAGTTGGGCTTCAAAACTACGTAGTTCTGTGCCTCAAAGAATGCCACTAAGTAAAGATGCAACCCACAGAAGAGGAGAACCTGCTCAAAACTCATGCAGCTGATGACTGACTTGTAGATGGCACCTATAAAGAATCCTCACAAGTCAACAATAAAAGACAGAGAACCCAATTAAAAACGGGCAAAGGCTCTGAATAGGACTCACACAATGCGATTCCATTTACATGAAAGATCAGCAGAGGTAAATGCCAAGACAGAAAGATGCGCGGGAAGGGGAAATAAAGCTTGGAGCAGAGGGCTTCACTGAGGGTGATAAAGGCACTCGAGTGCTGATGGTTGCACAACCATCAGCGAAAATCTAAAACTTACTGAATTGAACAGGTATGGTAAGAACCTACATATCAGTGAAAGTATTTTGCAACGAAAGCCCAATAGCAGTTGCTCAATCGTGACTGCCCTGCGGCAACAGGTAAAGGGGTTCCCTGCGCACAGGCCACACAGACTCCTGGGGCCCCAGCCGGTGACTCATTAAGAGCAAGTGAGTGGCGCCATCTCCTCCACAAAGTCCCTTGGGCCAAGTATGGCAACTTGCTCACAGGCCTGACAGCAGAGGTCATGCAGGCCACAATTCTGCCGCAAGTGGGTCGTTTCAAAGCTGTGGGGGCGTAGAACCCCAGAACGGGCGAGGGATTGGGCTCTGGAGTGGAAGCCAGGGAGCTGTGGCTTCGAGGCCACCTGGAATTTTCCATTCCGAGTTTGGCCCGAGGCTTTCTCCTCGGACGGAGCATTGCGAGGACCTTGGTCTGCTCTTCTGCTCTCTTCGCTTCCCGAGACCCCACCCCGCACTCCAGTCCCGGGGAGGCTCGGGAGCGCTGCGTGCCACCGTAGCCCGCCGCTAGGGGGCAGAGTCGTCTACATCAAAAGTCGCCTCGCAGAAACGTGTGTGCGTGTGCAAGTGCATGCGTGAGCAGGTGCGCGTGTGCACACACGGCAGAGCGGGCTTGGCCCTAGCTCGGATGAGCGTGCTGACTCACGCGGGCGTGCGCACTGCGAGGTCCCCCAAGCTGTTCCCTGGCCTGGGGGCCAGAAAGGTCCGCTTGCAGGAGCCCGAGAAGCGGAGATCCGGCGGTGGGGGGACCCCTAGGGGTCCTGGCTGCACAGCCGTCACCTCCGAAACAGCCACTCGCACCTGTTTTGGCTGGACCACAGTCAAACTGGCTCTGGACATACGTGTGGCAGTGCAAACGCTGTGAAGGCTCGGCCAGGAGTCTAACCTTCTTCAGGGACAGGGAGGAAAGCAGGTCGCTTGTCCACCCACCGCCACCCTCGGAATCGGCACTCGCCACGCCAGCCTCTCTCCAGAATTGAAATTCACAGCAAAATACACTAGTGAATAACTGGGCTCAGGTCCCAGAAATAGGCTGCCCTTTCTGCGAGGTGACGGGAATATCCTCCCTGCTTCCTGTTGCCATGGTTTCTACTTAGCTACCAGGCAGCCTTTTGCGTTGAAGCCATTTTCTGCCAGGGGCCACTGGTGGTGGCTGGGTATACAGATGGCCAGGAGAAAGGGTGGCAAACAGCCTGGTCCCAGTGCTCCAGGGCCAAGGGGGCAGTGGCCAGGTGGCACGTGTTCTTGAACTCCTAGATGACAGGGTGTGAAGAGAGGCTGCAGAGCAACCCACAAAGCCGGAGTCAACCCACATTGCTCAGCCAGAGTGGGCTGTTGGTTTGAACACTGGCTTTTTTGGAACTGGGGAGCCCAGCTTCTCTCTGGCCAGAAAAACCTAGCAGAGAGCCATTTTCTTCAGTGGGGAGATTGTTGTTTTGAGACAGGGTCTCACTATGTACTTTAGGCTGGTCCTGAACTCAATATGTAGCCCAGACTGGCCTCAAATTCAAGGCAACCCTCCTGCCTCAGCCTCCCAAGTGCTGGGATGACAGGTGATGCCACCACACATGGCTTCAGTTTTCTTGAGAGGTCCTGAGCCAGCACCACACAATAGGCACTAAGGAACCAACCCAGAAAATGGCAGAGTGCCAGCTTGGCAGCTACAATGTACCTATTGGGCCCATTTGTCCTCAGGGGCCTAAGGACTTACAGTGGGCCCCACCCACTCCTGCACCCCAGGATCTGAACCCATCCATCTGGCCTCCAAACCTCAGGTTGTCCTTGGGCCTACTGAGGGAGCCCCTCTCCACCCTGGTTTCTGTCCACCTGACCTGTTTGGAAACCAGTTCACCAAAGGCCCTAGTGTGTTTGCTTCCCAGGATCCAGTGCTTTTCCTTCCGTATCCCCGAAGCCGCCTTCGGCCTAGTGTCACAGCTGGCCTGAGCCCTGGGCCTCTCTGGCTGGGGGGCGACCTGAAGCAGCCACCACAGGTCAGGTGACCGAGGCAGAGAGGCAGGAGGTGCTCTGGCTGGCTCACAGGGCACAGCTGCCTC
>NW_004955580.1:362694-363763 GCF_000276665.1 Chinchilla lanigera
GAGGCAGCTGTGCCCTGTGAGCCAGCCAGAGCACCTCCTGCCTCTCTGCCTCGGTCACCTGACCTGTGGTGGCTGCTTCAGGTCGCCCCCCAGCCAGAGAGGCCCAGGGCTCAGGCCAGCTGCGACACTAGGCCGAAGGCGGCTTCGGGGATACGGAAGGAAAAGCACTGGATCCTGGGAAGCAGACACACCAGGGCCTTTGATGAACTGGTTTCCAAACGCTTAATTTTTTTAATCAGGCAAATTGATCACTAGAGACCTGAGTAAGCCCGAGCTGCTGCTGGAATGAAAGGTGGAAAGAAACACCTTCATTTGAATCCCAAATCCAGGCCTGGAGGTGACCTGGGAGCGAGCCCACGAGGCAGCAGGCAAACTGGCCTTGGGCGGCAGAGGCAGCCCCTGAGCCGGGCGGGTGTGACCTTGAGACTTCTCTCCTCCGGCCAGGGGGAGTGGGACCCCCAGCGGGCAGCGCCACTGTGACCCTGGCACAGAGCTGCCCGGGGCGCTGGAACAGACTCCGCAAGTGCCACCCCTGTGCCTGGCATAATCAGGAGGAGTGGGGGAGCATTCGGCGTGTGAGAGCATACGGGGCAGCTGCAGCGACCAGCAGGTACCACTGAGGCACCCTGACCCTTGACAAGGTGCCCAGACCGGAGGAGCCGGGACAGGTCTGGGGACCCTCTGCTATGGGGCATCACCAGTGCCCAGGGAAGAGCTTCAAGGTTTCTCAGCCACAGCAGGCTCACCCGCCTTCCCACATAGAATTCGACAGAACTGTTTGTTTCTCTGTACCTCTACATTCTTACTAGTGCGCGTGTGCAGTACAGAACAATTGCACTCCTGGTGGGGAGTTGGTGCACCTTCATTCTTGTTCCACCTCCTTCCCCACCCCTCCTTCTGGCAGTAGAACTCTTACTTTATAAGAATTGTAGAGCCAAGCATGACAGTGCACACCTGTCATCTCAGCACTTGGGAGACTGAAGCAGAAGGATCACCTAGAATTCGAGGCCAGTCTGGGCTACACAGTGAGTTCAAGGCCAGCCTGAACTACATAGTAAGACCCTGTCTC
>NW_004955580.1:364860-383433 GCF_000276665.1 Chinchilla lanigera
TGACACAGCCAGAAGCTGAGGGCATCCAAGCTGTGGGCACCATGGATGAGCACAGCTTCGGGATGGGTCCCTGGCAGGGCACAGGGTCAGAGTGGACTGGGGCCCTGGAAAGTTGGACTGATCCAGGAACAACAGCGAGGAAGTCAAGGTGAGCTGCAATGTATGCTCTTCAAAAAGTACAGGACCCGCAAGTCCACGCTGGTACTGTATAAGACAAGAGAGAAGGGAAGTGCTTCCTTAGGGTCAAATGCCAAAGAATAACTGGAGAAAAGGACTCTTAGCAACCATTGTAGTAATGACTGATTCCGACAAAAATAATCAGTACATGGAAAAACCAGTGGACGAAAATTTGTTGAGCAAATTTTGGTATGGGGGCGCACACCTGTTATCCCAGCACAGGAGGACCCCCGCAAGTTTGAGGCCAGCCTGGGATACATAGTGAGTTCCAGGCCAGTTTGAAGTACATAGTGAGACACTGTCTCAAAACAAACAAACAAAAATTTTTAAGAAGCATGCCTGCATGTGTATGTAGATACACAAAGATAATAATAAATCAAATATTTTAAAAAGAATAAAGCAAATGTAGTAAAATGCCAGCATATAGGGAAACAGAAGAAGTGTATAGAAGTTATTTTTTTATTTTATTTTATTTCATTTTATTTTTTGAGACAGGGTCTCACTATGTAGTTCAGGTTGTCCTTGAACTTACTATGTAGCCCCGGCTGTGGAGTGATATCTCATGGAGTTTTGTGGTTTTGATTTATTTATTTTTGTTTTGTTTGGAGATAAGGTCTCACTATGTAGGCCAGGCTGGCCTTGAACTCGTGGCAATCCTCTTGCCTCAGCCTCCCCAGTGCTGGAATTATAGATGTGCACCATCACACTCCACTTCTCCAGCTTTTCTAATTGTCTTCTTTAGGAGGTATAAATGAATTGCAAATTTATCATTACCACAAGGGGAAGTCCTTCACTGAATGCTAAAACTCAATTATCTTGTTTTTCACTGTGCACACTCACTTGATTTTTTCTTTCTTTCTTTCTTGGAAATAAGATCTCACTAAGTAATTCAGGCTGACCTTGAACTCACTTATATAGTCCAGACTGGCCTCAAATTCATAGCAATCCTCCTGCCTCAGACTCCCAAGTGCTGAGATTACAGGCGTGCGCCACCATGCCCAGCTACTTGCTTGATTCTTGAGAGTGATTCTTCCTACCCTCACCTCAATTTCCCCACACATGGTAAGAGCACCGGCGGGCTGCTCCAACCCAGCAGCAGGATTTGCGATCCTGGGAGCAGGCACTCACGTGGCGGGTCGTTCCCTTTCACACTTGCCTATTTAGATGTTTTGACTGGGTGTTTTTTTCTTCTCACAGCTTTATACTGGGACTGCCAGAGACCTGGCTGACGGTAGGTCCCTCCGACTGTTTTTGTTTTTCTTGGAACAGTCTGGCTGTGTTGCCCAGGTTGGCCTTGAACTCAAGGCCACCCTCCTGCCTTGGCCTCTCAAGTGCTGGGGCGACAGGTGTGTGCCACCACACCCAGCCTCACCGGAGAAGATGTGGGCCAGCTTATGGCACTTTGTAGGGGGCGGGCATTTCACCCCAGAGCTACTTCAGATGAAATTCTCAGTCGGGGAGGCCACACGCTACGCGGGATCCATGCCTCCTCCTGGAGCAAATATTCGGGGTGGAACTCGTCCCTCACCCGCCCACATGCCAGGTTTGGAAGTTAGCGGCTGCCCTGGAGACCTGGGAGACCAGAGTGTGGAGGCACCAGCTTTGATTTAATTCTGCACGTAGACACTCTCCTTTTTGCCATCTCATTGGTGTATTTAAAAAGATGATTTTTAAAATATTTCATTTAGTGCAAAAACAGCTTCTGTCCTGGCTTTCTGATGGCAGAAGTCTGGATATATTCACCCAAAATGACTCCGTCTTCCTTTCTCGCTCTCGGTTTTTTGTGCAGAGTGGCTTTGTGTTTTTCACTCACAGATATTTTTATAGAAGTTATTATACATTTACTTACTCCATGTGTCATTAAGTGGCTGTCCCCCGGCCCAGATGTTTTGTTTTCTCTTCTATCAGGCAGGATTAGGTTCAGCTACACAGATGATAGAAGTAAAACCTTCGGAGCCAGTTTAAACGTTCCATGAACTCATTAGGGATCAAGGGTCTTTCCAACTCACCACACCATAATCCCTAAGGTGTGGCCTCCATCCTCTTGACCCAAAATGGCAGCCACAGCTCCAGCCATCACACAGGAATGGAGGTGAAGGAGGGACAGAGGAAGGGGGGAACCAGAGAAATAAGGAGGGTACCAGCATGTTTATTTTAGGGAGTAGGAGTTGTAAGACAGGGTCTCTCTATGTACTTCAGGCTGGCCTTGAACTCACTGTGTTGCCCAGGATGGCCAGGAGCTCATAGTGATTCTCTTGTCTCAGTCTTCTGAGTGCTGGGACTGCAAGCATGAGCCACCATGCCCGGCTAGTACCATCCCTTCTGAAAGGCATTTCCCAGAAGGTGCTGTCTGGACTTCCAGCTGAGTCTCTTTGATTACATGGCCACATTTGGTGGAAAGGGGATCAGAGGCGGCTTCTACATTCCCAAGGTCATGAGCCCGGCTCAAAATCAGGGCCCTCTCTCCAGAGGAGAATGGGGGGCAGCCGGCAGTCACTTTGTCCAGGGGGCCTGAAGAAGCAGTGACTATCATGACCAAGGTGGGGACATCCCAAGCCAAGCACCGAGCTACATGCTCTTTCTGGAATAAAAACGGGTGGATTAGTGCGCACACACTGTTTTATTGAAAATGGTTTCCACAATGTGACAAAATCGAAAGACCAAAGGGGTCCCCCAAATCCAAAAGGGACAGGACAGGGTGTATCGAGAGGGTGCAGAGGGTTGCAGGGGACAGGGTGAGCTGGCACCTCTGCTAGAGCCATACGGGCACCTGGAAGCCAATGGAAGGGGACCAAAGTCCTGCAACCCTGGGGATGGCTGCTCGTCCCCCTGAGGGCTGCTTGGGAGCCAGCCCAGTCCCTCGGAGGCTGGAAAATAGGCAGAGGGAACAGGCACCTGGTTGGCTTCCCAGGCGTCCCCTGGCAACCAAATAGCAGGCAAGGGAAGGTCTTTCCACCCAACCATTCCAACCAGGAAGTGCGACAAGAACCATAGACGCACAGCCCCCTTGGGAAACCTAAACTGTGGGACTGGATGCTAAGCTGCCGGATGAAGTCACCGGGAGGCACTAGAAGGGAGGCACTGTTGTGACCTTGCACCTACCAGGCCTGAGGGGACACTAGAGGCCACATGGCGCCGCCTCTGGGGCCCGGCAACATGAAGTGACAGTTGCGATGTGTGGCGGTGATGGGAGCCAGCCCTTCCCTGGCTCTGGAGCCCCATGTGTACGTGGGAAGCGATTTAAAGTGCACCGGGGGACAGTGTGGGAAGTGATTTAAAGTGCACCAGGGGGACAGTGCCGTGTGAGCCCGGAGCAGAAAGAGAGGGGGAAGTGGGGAAGGAGAAGAGAGCGTGAGACCGAGCCGAGCCGCTCCTACTGTGCCGATGGCCATGTCTCCACAGCGTCACGTGTACCTGGACGAGGGCAGAGGTGAGAGCCCAGCCGGAGGCCCACAGGAGCACTCCCCACTATCTCTGCAGCCTTCTAGCAAACTGAAATCATCCCACAAGCAAAAATTCATTCTTTAGCTGGGCGTGCTGGTGCAGGCCTGCTATCTCAGAGAAGATATCTCAGGAGGCTGAGGCAGGAGGATCACTGTGAATCCAAGGCCAGCCTCAAGCACATAATGAGACCCTGTCTGAAAAAAGCAACCAAGCAAAGAGGTTTATACATACTATAGGAAAAAGGGGGGCGTATAAGTCAAAAGAATGCACAGCTCAGCGTTAAAAAGGCAAAAGCTTCCACTTAGAAAGTTGACAAAAGACTAAGGAGGCCCTGTGGGTGTCAGGGGTACAGGATCGGGGGCTCAAGGACACAACAGGGCAAGAAGGGAGGTGGGGACACCGGTGTGCATCCATGCGGCAGGACAGGAAGTGAGGCGACCGCAGAGGCGAACAGTTTGCCAGTTTCTTATAAAAACACACACGGGTGTGGCAGCACGCCCCGGCGCCAAGGCTCTGGGCTCGGCCACAGCACGCCTGTGAAGAGGAAGAGACAGTCACCTGCTCGGCGCGCTGTGTCGGCTGTGTGAGTGGGCACGAGCGCCCAAACCGCAGAGCACAGGGCGAGCGCCCCCCACAGGGCAGCAGGGTGCCGGCCCGGGGACTCTGGGATACTGGCCTCCTTCTCAGTTCGCTAATGAATTCCAAATAGCAGTTTACCAAGACTCTCTGGGCCCAGAAAGGACGGGAATCAATGGAAACTTGGGGCAAGTGGTTGAAATTGATCCTCGGGACTTCATGAGCTATTCTTTCCTTTTGTTTACGTTTGACCTTTTCCATGATAAACTGCTTTCTTAAACAAGCGCGTGTTGGAGGAATCCGCAAAGGGTTAATGAGTAACTGCAGTCTGAACCTGCAGAGCAGGAGCAAGCTCTGAGAGGAGGGACCGCTCAAGGTCGCACCAAATCCTCAAGGCTCCGAGAGCCAGGCCAGCGCTCAGGAAATGTAGGTTTGGCTACCAGATAGGAGCGTGCAAAACTGGTCAAGAAAATACATTTAAGCATTAACTGTTCCTTTCAATAAACCAGTGGACATCAGCAGTACAATTATCCCAGCTGTCCTTGTGTATGCATAGGCATTTTCTCCCTTCCTTCTTTCTTTCTTTTCTTCTTTCCCTCATCCCAGTTGTTCCTTCTCTTTGAGCAATTTCTTTTCCTTTCACAATATATATTGTACCTTTTGGGTTTTATTTACTCTTTCAGGTTCTTGAAGACAACAGTATACCATATAATAACCATTGGTGAATTTCTACCATCTTGTTTAGTGAAGCTCTGTATTGTTTCTAATATCTTTTATTACTTTTTATTCTCTTTAACTGTTTGATCAATCTTGCATTCTTACATCTGGTAATCTGAGCAACTTCATTGAAGATAACAATATGTAATATAACAACCACTGTTAATTGCGATCGTCTTGTTTTGAAATCCTGTACCATTTTTATTGTTTTTGGTTGTTTTGCCTTTGCCTTTGTTGTTGTCATTTTGTTATTTTTTTCTCTTTAAAATATTTATTTATTTCTTGTTTTGTTTTTCGTGTTTCTTCCGGTACCAGGAATCGAACTCACAACCTAGCGCTTGCCAGGCAGGCGCTTTTGCCGCTGAGCTAAATCCCCAGCCCCTTCCCTTTAAAATAAAAAAGAAAGAAGTACAGGTTTGAAACCTCACACAAGTGAGACATTAAAAAAGGAAGCACAGGCAGGGGAGATAGCTCAGCGGCACAAGAGCCTGCCTGGTAAGCACAAGGTCCTGAGTTCAATTCCCTGTACCAAAAAAAAGAGAGAATCATGACAATAGAGCCGGACGTGGTGGCACACGCCTGTAATCCCAGCACTCGGGAGGCTGACGCAGGAGGATCCTTGTGAGTTCGAGACCAGCCTGGGCTACAAAGTGAGCTCAAGGCCAGCCTGAACTGCATAGCGAGACCCTGTCTCAAAAAGACAAAAATAAATAAAAAATTAAAAAGGGAGCACAAAGGACCACTGGCGGCGCACACCAAGGGCTGCAACTTCGGAGGGCCAGGAGCCCGGGACACTGCCTGCACCCAGCCAGGCAGGTCACAAGGCTGCTGAGATGGGACCAGCCATGCTCTGGCCATCAGAACGTCTTAAAAGCACATTCGCACCCCGGAGGAGAATGCAGGGCTGGACTAGTGATAAGTGCGTGGGAAGCTGAGCCAGAAGCAGCCCTGGGGACAATGATTAACTCCTGGGAAAACAAATTGCCGCATGCGGGGAAAAGTCAGTGCTGCGCATGGCTCTCCTGTGCCTGGCTGTGTGCATGACGTGGTAGCATAATTTTGAAGGATGGGGACAGGAGGTTGAGGACAGCAGAGCCTTTTCCTGAAGAGGAAGCACTCAAGGGGCGGCCAGATGGGGCACCAGAGCCACCTGCTTCCCATGCTGCTCTTTTCCCTCTGTCCCTGAGGGCACAGGACCACTGTGTAGCCCGTCCCCCACCTCCTGTCCCTCCCAATGGCCTGTCCTTGCTCCCTTCTGAATCCAGTCCCTCAGCAGAGGCACCTCTCATGCACCATCTCTTCTATCACAGGGACACCTTAGACCTCAGATGTCCTCGCCCAGCCCGTGCAGGGCAATAACTAAGTGGTAGAGAGGACGAGACGCTGAGCTCCTCCTCCACAGGGTGGGCAAAGACCACGGCACAGGGTTAGCGCTCTCACACCTCGGCCAAAAGCAGACACCTCATCTGCAAGCACAAGCTGTTGTCCTCAGAAACGGGGTGGCTGCGGGTGTGACACAGTGTGGAGATGGTGGGTTAAGTGGTGATGCCCAAAAGATCTGTCCATGTCCCTGAGCCTATGAACAGGACATTGAGGAAAAGTGTCTTTGCAGATGTAATGAAGTTAAGGCTGTCCAGATGAGATCATTGTCAGTCATCCAGGTGTCATACCCAGGTGTCCTTATTCAGTGACATGCATCCTTAGAACAGACAGAAGCCGGGCGTAGGGGCGCATGCCTGTCTTCCCAGCGTTCTGAGAGGCTGACACAGGTGGATTGCAAGTTGTAGCCCAGCTTGGGCAGCTTGGCTACTAGCAGGACCCTGTCTCAAAATAAAAAGGCTGGGGACGGAGCTAAGTGTGAGGCCCTGGGTTCCACCCCAGTACTGCAGGAGAGAGAGCCACAAGAGTGACCAAATGTAGGCTGAGTGTGGTGGCGCACGCCTGTAATCCCAGCACTTGAGAGCCTGGGGCAGGAGGATTGTTGCAAGTTCGAGACCAGCCTGGGCTACGAAGTGAGCTCAAGGCCAGCCTGACCTGCATAGTGAGGCTCTGTCTCAAAAAGACAAAAAAAGAAAAAAAAAAAAAAAAAGTGACCAAATGTGCATTGACTGCAAGGGACAAGGGCAGGGCCACAGGGGATGGGGGCTGACAGATGGGCCCCGGGATGTCCTCCCAGCTGCCCAGGGACTGCCACTCAAAACCACAGCAGGCTGGCAAGTGGGAGCTGCCACAGCCACATAGGTTCTTCTGCAGGCATGCCAGGGCCATGAGGACACAGCCTTGGCTTGGAGCTGTTCCGAGTGTGGGGTGGTGTGGGGAAGGAGCGGGCCCTGTCATTAAGGCGGAAAAGGTATACCCTCTCCTTCTTTGAGGGTAGCCTGGGGACCAGGAGCAGGCCGATGCTGCTTCCCCACAGTCAACCACCTTGGGCGCCCCTGGAGCACTGGCCCCAAGCTGACACTCACTGACCACAGGACACGTGCCAAGGAACCACTGCCCAACAAGAGGGTGAGGCCTGTGTTCGAGGTGGGAGCGGAGTGGAGGGAGAAGAACTGGGATGGGGGCACAGAGGGCTGGGGCCATGGGGCAAGGGGGAGGGACCTATGCCAGCTGCAGGAGTCACGTGGGCTCAGCTGTCCGGGCTCCCAGCTGGTGCTCAGGGAGCCCTGGGCCTGGGCAGCACAGCCTGGCCCTCAGCACGGAGCCCTGGTGGCCTGGCCTTGCCTGGCCCAGCGTGGGGCAGGGGTGGGGAGCCCCTCAGCGGGCCTCTTTCTAGCCAGCTTCAGGGAACGTGGCTCTCAGCTTCGGCCCCTGCCCTGCAGCAGAGGCGGGGAGGCCCCCAGGGACCCCGAGCTCCAGGCCCTGGTGCCCGAGGGGCCCCCTCTGGGCAGGCTCGGTCCTGGGCTCCTCAGGTACAGTGGGGGTGAGGGGGCCCCTGAAAGGTGGTCCACATCCTCACACCCAGGCCCCTCATAGGACAGGGGCCCTTATGGGACAAGGGTCTCTGTAGACGGAGCCCAGTGAAGGGCGTGGAGAGGAGACGCCCGACCTTGTGCGGGTGGCCCTAACCCAAGGACTGGCGTCCCCTACGGATGGAAGAGAGCCGCGCAGGGGCAGAAGCCCATGAAGGCGGGTCCCAGCCAAGGGAGCGGAGCCTCCAAAGCTGCTAGAAGAGGCAGGAGAGGTCCTATGGAGGTGCCCGCACCTTGGTGTCGCACTCTGGCCTGCACGATGACAGGGACAGCAAAGCCCTGCTGTTAGAAGCACTGGGGCTGCTTGCTGCGCACGGAGCCTTGGCAGGGCGGTTGGAGGTGGGCACTGCACCTACGTGCCTGGATCGCGTCTCCCTGGAGCTGCTGCTCTCTCCAGCCTGGGCAGCAACCGGGCCGCTCCCTGTCTGTACCCACTGTGCCGGGCCGCAGGGGCTGTGCGCACAGAGCTCGCGTCCAGCACGGCTCTGGAAACGGGAGCGGGGCCCATGTGTGCCACTGTCCGCGGCCACCGGGGGTGACCCTGCGGTTTCCCGCCTGCCGCGCCCCTCCCCCACAGCCGCCTGCGTGCAGCCCAATTCCGAAGGCAGAAGGCTGCTGCTACACTGACCGGGGCTCTGTGAGCCGTGCTTGCAGGCGCTTTATGTCACCGTCACCGCCCACAGACTAAGCTAGTCCGGGATGGGGTCGTACCACAGTCATCCAGAACCAGGATGCTTACTCAGGAAAACTGGCATCTGGAGCAAAGGTGAAGGAAATGCCCTTAACTGAGGAAAAACTAACTACATGTACCTGGTTTCAGTGTCAGCTGTGAACTACTGATGTTTGCTCAGTTTGTGTTTGTCTTAGAGGCAGAACAAGCACTTAGCCAGGCATGATGGTGCACACTCATCATCCCAGCACCTGGGAGGCTGAGTCAGGAGGATCACCTCAAGTTTGAGGCTAGTCTGGGCTATAAAGTGAGTTCAAGGCCAGCTGGGACTACATAGAGAGACCCTACCCCAAAGCATAAAAAAAAAAAAAAAAAAGAATAAGCACTTAACTGACCACCTCTTCACAAACTCCTTTTCCTTCCTTTTCCTGAGTCTGGGTCTAAATAGCCCAAGAAAGCAGAACCACCTTCTCTGAATCGAGTTGCCTTTCCTTCCGCCACCAGGCCCCAGACACATGAGAACTATAACCAGCAAACAGTAATACTAACCTGTACCAAAAGCAGAATAATTGGATTTCAACAACAACTTACCATGATAAAAGGTCATTCTACCACAAGGACGCAGCAGTTCTAAATTTGTGTGTAAAACATGGGAAGTAACAACAAACAAAACCAAAAGGAAGCTGAGTGTTATGGCATTTACCTATTATCCCAGTACTCTGGGAGGCTGAGGCAGAAGGATTGAAAGTTCAAGCCCACTCTGGGCAATTTAGCCAGACCTTGCCTCAAAATAAAAATAAAAAACAGAAAGGGCTGGTGTGGTGAATTAACTAATGGCTAACTTGCAACGCCCAGCTAAAATGAATCGGTGTGATGCTGGGTGTGGAAGGCCCCCCTGAAGACTGTTGCCAACAGCCTAAAAGGAGAGCTGGAGGGGAAGATGGTGTGCTGCTGGTTCTTCTGGAGAGGCTTGTCACACTGGCTTCCTGATGGGAACTCGGCTGTTCTCATTGTCGGAGGAGCTCGGGACCTCACTGTTGCTGAGGATGGCTGTGGTACTTTTCGGGGGAGCTCTGGTCCTTACTTTGAGCATGGCTTCCTGGCTCCAGTGCAGATCCGTCAGCCTGCCAGCGCAGGTCCTTCATCCCGCTGGCGCAGACTTTCTAGCTTCTGCCACTGACCTTGGGGCTTTTCCAGCACAGATCCATGAAACAAGACTGCATAAGGCATTGTTATGGGCTCTAGGCCTCCAGCTGGACTCATGGAGAACACAGCCATGGGCTCTAGGGCTTCGGCTGGACTCGTGCAGGACATTGCCGTGGGCTCCAGCCCCTCAGCCGGATTCTTTGGGTCTCTAGTGCATGGACAGATCTCCTGCACTCTTTCGTACTTGACTCTTTGGGTGAATACTATAAAATAATCCCATAAATTATGTGCCCTGTAAACCCTGACTATAACAGCTGGGCATGTGGTTCAGTGCAAAGGCCCTGGGCTCAATCTCCAGTTCTGAAAAATAAATAAATCCACAATTATGTCTGGAGACTTCAACACATCTCTCAACAATTGACAAAATAACTAGACCTGAAATCAGGAAGGGTATAAAGGAACTCAGCGACATCATCAGTAAACAGGACCTAACATGCCAAGTGTGGTGGCTCACACCTGTAGTCCTAACACTCGGGAGGCTGAGGCAGGAGGATCGTTGTGAGTTGGAGACCAGCCTGGGCTACAAAGTGAGCTCAAGGCCAGCCTGAACTGCATAGCAAGACCCTGTTTCAAAAAGCCAAAAAAAAAAAAAAAAAAAAAAAGGACCTAACAGATTTCTAGAACGAGCACCCACTCTTCCCAAGTGCCCAGGGAACACATACCAAGTCCGCTGAGTGCACCACAGAAGCAAGGCAGAATCAGTCAGGGAGAGATCTCCGTACACGGGAAGACCAACCAAGCCGCTCTGAACGGCTCACAGGCCTCCTCGGAGGAGATCCAACGACAAGCCGTTTTCAAACACATGGAAATAAATGAAAATAAAGCTGCAGCATCGCCTCATCTGTGGACACAGAGAAAGCAATGCTGAGATGGACAACCTACGGCACAGAAACTGACATGTATTTCACAGAAATATTTTTCCAGCACACAGATTGAACCCAGGACCCTCCCACTGAACTCCTTCCCCAGTCCTTTTTATTTTTATTTGGAGGTAGGCTCTGGCTCAGGCTGCAAATGCCCAGGCAGTGCTAACTTGCAGTCCTCCTGCCTGAGCCTCCCAGAGTGCTGGGATTACAGGCCTGCGCCACCAGGGCTGGCTCATGGCACTATTTTAGAGATAAAGGGAATAACATAGAAGAAAGCATTTTGAAAACAGTAAAGCTCTGGGTTGGTTTGTTAGAAATGCAACAAGAGCCTGGCTTGATGGTGCACACCTGTAATCCTAGAATTCAGGAGGCTGAGGCAGGAGCATCACCATGAGTTTGAGGCCAACCTGGGCTACATGGCAAGATCCTCTCTCTCAATAAAACCAAAAGAAGAAGAAGAAGAAGAAGAAGAAGAACTACAACAACAAAATGCCACACACGAGGTAGCTTCAAACAACAGACCTCTATTCCTTCCCAATTCTGGAGGCCGGAAGCCCAGGATCTAGGTATTGACAAGGCCGGGCTGCTCCTGAAGGTATGAGGCACCATCTGTTTCTGGCCTGCCACGGGCTTCCAGGTGACCTTCTTTGTCTCATAGACCCACCTCCTCCTCCATCCTGCATTCTCCCTGCACCGTCTGTGTCGCACTCCCTTATCAAGGACAGCGGCAGCAATAGGCCCTTCGCAGTGGGTCTCCCGTGGGACCTTGCTCTGCTCCACAGCACTTGCACACAAAGCCACACTCCCAGGTCCTGCTCCAACTTAGCCATACCGAGCCGCTTCCTACCGTTAGAATACAGGGTTTTAGACTCTTCTCGATCACCAGCCCCTTTGGCGACTCCAGCCCTAGCAGCTCCGGGTACCCACAGTGGCAACCTCCTCGCCAGTCAGCCTCCGCGGCCTGGGTGGGTACTGATTTCCCTGCGCCACGCACTGTGGCTTTCCTGCTCCAGATCTGCCTGCTAGCCCCTCTCCCGGTCTCAGGGACAGCCTCATCCCCACAACCAACCTCCCATGCACAAGTGTGGGTCTGCCCCTGTCGCCTAGGCACCCCATCCTTCTCTGAGGCCGCTCCACTCACCTGCCTCCTCCCTGACAACAATACCAGTCTTGGTTTCCTCAGCAACCAAGCCCTGCAGCCGACTGACTGGTCACAAACCTGGGACAGAGGTGTCCTGCTAACGAGATGTCACACAGCCCATCCTTCCCTGTGCTGGGCCTCCTCTCCTCCTGTGGCACCTGAGGGCCAGCTGGGTGACACCAGGAGGCCCATGGTGACACTAGCCCAAGGGTCACTTGGATGGCAGGTGAGGCTCCCCAAGTGTCTCTGGAGTGAACGGTGTGCAGTTGGGGTGGCTGTGACCTACAGACCTTCGTGGCCCCCACTCCTGACGGGGAAGTGCTACAGTGGAGGGCAGGCTGAGGGAGCCGGACTGGGGCCTCAGAACCCTGAGTGTCAACACCGACAGGCAGGCCTGCAGGCTTCAGGGCGTGCCAGAGCCCTGCAGACAGGAACTGGAATTCACAGCCTCGCCTGGAGGCCGGCAAGGCCACGGGAGTGACCGGGACAGGGGACGCGGTACACACCACACTATGACACATGGCAGCAGCTGTAGGAGCAGGCCAAGTGACGCGGAGCTGGTCCTCCTGGCATGGGGGCCGTGAAGGTCTGCGGGGTCACAGCCACCCCATCTGCACAGCATTCACTCCAGAGACACTTGGGGAGGCTCGGGTGCTCCAGGCCAGCACCTGGCACACTGTGATGACACGAGCTATGGGGCCAAACTGGGGACGGGCCAAGAAGTGAGCCGGTGAGGAGGGTGGGCCCACTTGGATGCCCTTCTTCCACCGTCGCTGGAGCCTCTCCTGCCTAGGCCAGTGCCGGGCATAGGAGTTGGTGCCCCCTTGCATGCCTGCTCCCAGAGCAGGGAAGAAGGGCTGGTGCGCTGGTGCAGTGGGGCTGGGGCTTGAGAGCCAGGTGGAGTGGGCAGCCCTATGCAGGGAGGCAGAGATGAGAGGACTAGGGGTGACAGTGCGCTGGGGTGACTGCATTCTGCACACGAGATGGGTGTGGATTTGGGAGCAGGGGAAGGGTTGTGTTATGCTCCTAGTGGCCCTCAAAAGGTATGTCCACCTGAGCCTCCGAATGTGACCTTTAGAATAAGGACACAAGGCATCTTAGGACATTCTAGTGACAGCAACAGACTGGGGCTGGAACGTGGGCTGGAGGAGGTGGGAGCGAGAGGCCAGGGTGGGCAGGACAGACTGGGGCTGGAGCTGGACTTTGCACTCAAGGCCGCAGGGCCATTGAGGGGCCCTCAGGGAGGAGTCACGAAGCACCTGACTCAGACAATTGCACTGGCCTTGGCGGGGGGGGGGAGGTGGGGGCTGGGTACACGGTCATCCTCGGACTAGAGGACAGCTAGGGCCTGGACAGGGGCTGGGGGACACTGCCAGCTCTTTAGGTGGTCAAAGCACCAGAACCTGGCAGTGGAGGGGGTGATGGTGGAAAGAAGACAGTGAGCTCACTTCAGGACATGCTGCATCTGAAGTGGCATGGGCCAGCTACAAGTGGGCACCCCGAGGCACTGTCACATTCGTCACCCAGGAGGCACCAAAGGCTTGGAATGTGGAGGAGGTTGGGGACACACGGCCAGAGGGAGGCAAAGACAGCCAGGAGTGTAGGTGGCCGGCGCGGTGGGGAAGGGTGTGTCCCGGAAGCTGCAGCCCTCAACCAGGGCAGCGGGACTGGCCCGGCACCAAAGACGACCTGCTGTGGAAGCAGGTGGGCACATTCACACTGAGGCATGGGGAAGGAGGGGCACAGGGGAGAGGCCAGCACCGGCAGGGATGAGGTCCCCAGCCCCTGAGCCTAGATGCCAGGTGACCAGAGGGACAACAGCTGCTGCTGGACAGCCATGACACAGCTCACAAAACACAGGTCCAGCCCGGTCCACTCACCTCTGCCGACCTCTTCCCTTCCCGGACAGAGCCACCAGCCATGGTGGGGACGGGGTGGCAGGGAGGGGGAGAGCCCAGGAGTGGTCCGCAGCCCGCGGGCGGAGGGATCGTGCTGAAGGCACCGGGAGGTAGCAGGGTCCACCCCAAGACACTCAGGGGACCTTTGAGAGCGGCTTGGGGAGCGGGAGAAGACAGCGGCGCAGTGAGGTGAGAGCTGTGGGGTGGGGGCAGAAGAAGATGTCTGTGCACCACGGTGCCCTGTCCTGAGGACACCTCTGGTCACCTCCCTCCCCAGCAGCCCACAGCCAGATGGGACTGCCGCCGAGAGACAATAGCTTTGAGAAGCCTGTGAGGTGCGGTGCAGACGGGGTGGGGACCCGCCCAGGGACTTTGGCGGAGAGGGACCTTGCAGGCCCCGCATCCCTCTTCCCACAAACACGAAGCCAGCAGCAAGAGGACCTCAGTGGGCTGGGGACCTCCAGGCCGGTGGCCCAAGAGACAACTAGCACCAAGCCACACTGCGAGGACACAAAGGGACCTTCCGAGCCCAGCAGGGAGTGTCTGGTGGGGAACAGACACCTCCTCAGACCTGGGTGGACTCCGCAAGGGTCTGACTGGGGCTAGTCACTAGGGAGGGCCACAGATGGTAACCTGCTACCAGAGCTGGCAAATCTGGGGGCTCACAGGCCCCCCCACATGTGTGCACAGGTGGAGTGCACCAAGCTCCTGAAGAAATAGCCACAGCAGCACGATTCAGACAGGCAAAGGAGGGGTACGGAAGACAGGCCGGCAACCCTGAGCCCCACCTGTGCAGTCACGGCTGGCACAGGGCACAGCCACACTCAGATACCTGGCAGCATGGCCAAGGCCTCCGGGACCCTCCCTCTGCCTGGCTGCGCTGACCACTGGGCCATCCTCCTGGCCATACAGCCTTGGGGAGCCCACCCCCGAACTCCTTCTCCTCTCCGAAGTTCAGCGAACAGCTATTAAGGTCCCATCCCGTACTGGCCATAACAGTCATCTCCACTGATTGGAGTCCAGGTCTCAGCCCACTCTCCAGGTGCTGACAGCTGAGTAGCCCGGGATGGGCAGCAAGAGAAGACGAGACAGTGAAGAGCCTGGTCCTGGGTGAGGCTTTGGTTGTCCCCTTCCTCCACTTGCTTCATGTGGGTGCGACTGAGCCCTCAGGTCTCACTGCCACCATGTTCCCTCGCCCCGCCCGGGCTGGGCAGATCACAGCACGGCACATTTGCACTCTGCCCGCTCGCAGGGTGCCCTCAGGATGCCAGCCATTTCGATGTGGGAAGCAGGTACTGAGGGGTAACTGCTGTTGTCTAAATTTAGATGGGAAAAATCCCCACAGAGTTAGCAGAAATATCCAGGCTCCCCACAGGGAGGCAGGAGGACAGCGAGGGCCTGTGGTGACACAGGAGCAGACCTCCTCTGGGAGGGTGTACCTGGCCCCCAAGGGTGCCTGTGTCCTTCCTGCAGGCCGCCTGGCCCAGCCAGCTCTGACTCCCTTCCCGAAGGTGACCTCTGCCTTCCCGCCTCACCACTGCACGCTCACCCACTCACCGCTCACTGCAGGGCCTGGGCCGGCTCGGGGGACCTGCCTCGGCCAGGGGCCCGGCCAGCCTACAGGTCGGCCTTGACTGGGGACAGGAGACAGGGGAGGGTGATGGACAGGCCCCAGCTAGGCGCCCCCGCCCTGCCCCCACAGCCAGGGAGTGAGGCAGGCCAGGCCTTGTCTCAGCCACGGCCTCATAGATTATCTGCTTTCCCGTGATGAGCCGGCTGGCCCAGCCGAGCACGTTCCTGGCGGGGGCTGGTGTGGGGAGGACACACAGAGATGTGGCCAGAAAGACTGGCTGGCCACTCACTCAGGCCTTCCTCCTGGACTGGGCACAGCAAGAGGTAGGGGGCTGTCGCAGGAGAGCCGGACGTTCGCACCCACACCCAGGCCCTCGATCACTCCTATACCATGCCTGCCCGCTCCCCTCTCTCAGGCTCCCGTCGGTCCTGATTTCCCATGGAAAAGCCTGAGTGCCACTGGCTGCCCCGTCCTCCCCATCTTCCCACATGTCCCTTTGCCCCTCCAGCCAATGGGCGTGGGCGGTGCTGTCCCGCTAAAAGGATTATATCATCTGTAATGTGGACCCAGACACCACGCAGCGCCTTGAGAGAGAGGACAGATGAGAGGGAGCCTGTGGCTGGCCCAGAGGGGCTGTGTAACCAGGTTACTGAACCTGAACCTGAGCCGCCCGAAATGGGGTGGTAATGGTTTCCAAGCTCCCGGCCCCCGGAAATCAATCACTGCTCAGGTTGGCTCTCCCACCGCCTGCCTCCCTCCCTCCTCTCCGCTGGCCTCCTGCCTGCCCCTGCCCGGCTCTGGCCCCCCTGGGACTTGGCTTCCAGCTAGCCTGCTTCTGACCTGTCTGCAAGAGCAGCTTAGGAGCTGCCCCGGGGCCATTGTATTTACTGTCCCAGTGACCCCCTTGGGAGCTGCTGGGGCAGGTAGGGCACTTCCGGATAGGGTCTAGAGGGTGCTCCTGAACGCTCAGCCCAACTGTGATCCAAGTGTTTGTCATGGGAGCGGATGGCTTCAGCTACACACATTGCTTCCTGTTGAACTCCACAGCTGTCCAGAAATAAAGTCCCGGGTGTGCGGCACACAAGTTCCAGCACATCCGCTGTGGGCACAGTTCCTGCATAGGAGGCCCAAGGACTGTGCCCAGGACACCGAGGGGGCCTGGTGAGCCAGGCAGATGACAGGTTTGTCCCTTGAGGACGACTCCTGGGGCACCAGGAGCCCTCGTTGCTGACCAGTGTGAGGACCCCGTGCCCCTTTGCCATGTCTGTCCCCAAAGATGTCCTCAGCCAAAGGGTCACTGTGTCAGGGTGTAGGGGTGAGCGTGACGCTGGTGACCCTGGCAAGGCCTGCCTCCCTCCCCGCCCACTCTGCTCCCAGGCACCTGCAGGGTCTTTGGAGAGCCCCTGGCCTTCAGGAGGGCATGGGGGACTGAGAGGGAAGTGAGGTGGCCTTGGGCCTCCAGGCGGAAGGGGGCCATGGGATGGACTCGGGCGGTACCATCGAGAGGGTGAGGGCTGCATTCATCAGTCCCCTCACCCTGAGGTTTCTGTCCACAGCAGACAGAAGCTGGTTGCTTCAGATGTGGAAGCCCAGCTGTGCCCTTGGTGGAGTCACCAACAGCACCTCGCACTCACGTCTTCTTCAAGAAGGCTCTGTATTTCCTTCCCCAGCCCTGACTGGGCTCAGCCCTGGCCTGGCTACCCACACAAGCCCTTGGGAATGACGAGGCCCTCTTCTCCACGCCTGCCAAGGGCACAGGCACGGCTCCTATCTAGACACTCTCTGAGTCACTCCACGGAGCGCCTTCGCCAGGGCCCCATGGGGTACCCGGCTATCCTCTGCCAGCTCCATGGTATTGTCGCCACATGCTCATGTGTCCACACATGAAAAGGAACGGTCCTATGTTGCAAGGTACAGCTCTTCTCCTGTGTCTGCATCTCAAGAAAGGTCCCACAACTTTGCAAGGGACAGTGCCGACTGTGAACAGCACACGCGCCCTGGGCTCGCAGCAGGAGACGGGCCCACGGTGGGCTCCACTGTGCGGGTGGGCAGGTCCAGGCTCCGGAGCACGCGAAGCATTTGTGAGCTCCCTGGAGAGGGGCTGAGCCCGTGCTGAAGGTGGAAAGATGAAGAACAGCCGGGCACAGTGGCACACGCCTGTCATCCCAGCCCTTGAGAGGCCGAGGCGAGAGAATCAAAGCCAAGTTTGAAGCCAACCGGGACTACAAAGGGAGCGCAAAGCCAGCCTGCATTAGATGGCAAGATCCTGACTCAAAAAATCAAACAAAAAAGAAAGCAAAGGGGAAGAGGGGCACGCAGGTCCGAGGGCCGGTTGGGCACTCCGGGCTGGTGGTGGCCACACCATGGCCTGGCTTGAACGTCGTGGCCTGAAACTGCAGCAAAGCCAAGGGGGCCCTTTGAGATTGTGGGGTCTCCCCACGTGCACAGGCCAGGAGGCTGAGGGTCAGGGACGGGACAGGACTTGGCACCAGACAAAGCTGCTGCAGTCCTCTCTTCTCCAGGGCTAATGACTCAGGGGAATTAGCTGCCACAGACACGGCCAGGCCTCCCTCCACTGCTCCTTCCATGCCGTTGGCATCCCAGCCCTGCCCAGCCTCTCCCTGGGCAGAGAAGCCAGCTGGGGACACCCCACGCCACCCACCACTGCCTGGGAGAGACCCCACCTCCCTCTACCACAGCAGGTCCCCTGTGTCCCCACCCCACTCCTTCTGGCAGAGGCTCTAGACCTCTGAAGGCAGTCAGCCTGAGGCCAGGGCAATCCCCTGGATCAGAGCCACTGCCACAGGTACCCCCTGGAACAGCATGTCCTCAGACTTCCAGAAGGATGAGAGAGGGGTGAGGGTAAAATGAGGTTCCCAGGGGGTGCCTGTGACCTCAGGCTCGGAGGACAGCCGCTAGACCCTGCTGCCTGCACCCGGGAGTCCCGCTGGCTCCAAGCCCCTCCCACGGTGTCCTGGCTCCACCCCTTCCAGGCACTGGGGCTCCCACGCTATGCCTATTGGCAAAAATCTGACACAGGACAATGCGACTGTGCAGGTGGGCAGCAGCGCCGTAGACCACTATACCCCCTCCACTATGAGAGCGGGAGGCGGCCCTGGAGGCCAAGCTGTCCCGGGTTCTTGGTGGAACCTTTTGCCTCTGCTGCAAGCACGGATTCAAATGGGGTCTAGCTCAGACCCAGCCTAGTCGGGGTCCCCCCACCCGACTCCGCGGCTGCGCCGCCTGGGGCTGGGGCGCGCGGGGAGGGAGCCGGCCCGAGGTTGGCAGGTGGGAGGAAGGCGGATGGGGGCGCGGGCAGGCGCAGGGAGACGC
>NW_004955580.1:383663-385274 GCF_000276665.1 Chinchilla lanigera
GGCGGCGGCGGCGGCGGCGGCGGCGGCGGCGGCCCCTAGGCTCCAGGCGAGGCCGCTGCCTGGGACTCTGCTGGTGCTCGGCGGTGGCAGTAGCGCTTCCCGCCGCCAGAGCTTCGGAAACTTCCTGGCCGCGACGCTCGAAGCCGGGGCGGGAGCTGAGCCCAGCGGAGGTGAGCTGAGCACGAGGCGCCCCGGGCCCCACCCCACCCCCACCCGGCCTGGCTGCCCCGCGACTTGCACTCCTCGGCCCTGAACCCCCAAAGTGCTGCCAGCGCTCACTCCTGGGGCCGAAGCGCGCGCCCTCACAAGACCTATTCGCCGCACCACCTCCAATCCCCGCACCCTGCCGTGCATCTCCCACGCCCCTGCCACTTCCACCAGCGGCACACTCGCGTGCGGGCAAACCACGCTCCAGGTCGCTGGAGGGCACAGCCTTCACCACTGTCCCCAACTCACGCCGGCACCCATCCCGGCCCCAGCCACGCCCCAGTACACGCCCAGGCGCGCACACGCTGCCAGCGCAACCCTGCGATTTCTGCGCGGACAGGGCTCCCCTCGCAAGCCTCCACCATCTCAAACTCTCCATCTGCTCATGAGCAGACACCCGCCCATGATCAGTCCAGAGACACTGCAGCTCTCCCCCTAGGAGCTAAGTCCCAGCACAAATCCACACCCCAGCGGCAGGCACTCCCCATTCGCTGGCAGGCAGCCCCAGCATCCCCGCGCACACTCCTACACCCCAACATGAGCGCACCTGCTCCCTCGAAGGCTCCCAGCCTCCTGCCCTACCCCCTTACGAGTAGCCTTGGACACCCCACCACGTCGCCAGTCCCTCCCACCACCACCCCCAGCACCTGGCATGCGGGCTCTAAAGGCTGCAGCGTCTGGTGGCCTAACGGCGAGGCACCTTTGGCCGTCCTTCGCAGCGGCTTCCCAGCCTGGGGCCAGCCAGGTGCCTCCCTAAGCAGACCCTGAGACTCCCGAGGACTGGGGTGATCTCTTCTCTAAGACATAAAGGAGACACTTGAGGCCCAAGGTATGGCACTTAGATGTGGACCCTAGGGGCTGCGTTTGAGGAGCACGGAGAGAGGCAGGCAGTGAAATGGAGGTGGCCCAGCTGGGGTCACAGGGGTGCCCACTGCTGGGCAGGCATGCAGTGGGTTGGTTCCGAGAGGGCTGGAGCCCCCGTGCATCTTCTGTGTCCCTGGCTCCCAGTGGTCGTGCGTGTCTGAATGGAGAGTGTGAAGGCAGGAGGGCAGAGCAGGAGCGGCACTGTCCTGGGCTCCCCAGGCAACAATTGGTTTCATTCATTCCTGTCTTCGTTGTTAAGGGGCATTTCTTCCTCCAGCACAGCGGGCGGGCACGGGGCCTGCACTGGGGGCTGGGGTCAGCACATGCCCGGTCCTGCCTTGGAGGAACTCCCAGTCCCACGAGGACCCCGACCAGGAAAAGCAGAGAGCCATCCCCAGTGCAAAGTGGATTTGGTGGAAAAGACTGGATTTGGCAGGAACGCTGTCGCTGGGAGTTGCGCCCCTAGCCATGTGACCGGGTGGGCCCTGACAGCCGAGATGCTGCCACTGGGCCTGGAGGGAACGGTGCTGGGGCGGGGGG
>NW_004955580.1:385550-389115 GCF_000276665.1 Chinchilla lanigera
GGCCGCCTGCCCGGGGAGTGGCCAGGGGGCGGGGCCAGAGCGCAGCGGACGCCGCGGGGGACCTGGGGGGGCCTGCGAGGGTCGGGGTGGAGGCGGGAGCTTGGCGGCACTCAGGCCTGCAGTGCGGAGGTGGCAACAGGTTCCCATTTGTCCTGTTGCTGGCGCTGCGGGCACTGAGCAGCGACTTTGGAGACTGAGTGCCCCTCACCCTTCACTCCTGCACGCCTTGTCGCACGAGGCGGGAGGGCCGCCAACAAGGGTCTAGAGCCAGGCGCAGGGGACCACACAGGTGCTAGGAGACTGGGACTAGTGGCGCCTGGGCTTCCCTTCGCTTCCCCACTGCGGAGCTGGCCTCCCTTCCCAGCCACATCCCCAGCCCAGCTCCAGTCTCCTCTTTCTGGAAGCCCTCTCCGGAGAGTAGGCGGGCACCCAGATGCGCCACGCCCAAAGACCTGGGATCCTCTCTCCAGGCGCACGGTGCCCCCATGGCAGGGTGGGTAGGAGAGTTTCTCCAGCTCCCCACCAGCCCCAACGCCATACCACTCCCATCCACAACTCTTGCCCACCGCCGAAGTCCAGCCCGCAGCTGCAGCTCTCAGACGGGGCGCCCATGGCCAGGTAGTGGCCAGTCCCTGCCTCTACCCGCTGTGGAGTCAGGCTGGAAGAATGGAGAGCTGGAAGGTAGAGGCTCTTCTAGGAGCGTGCTGAGAAGGGGACAGGGCTGTGCCTAGCTCCTGGCCTGAGCTGCTTGAAAGCCTGGAGAAAGCAGAAATGGGCAGGCAGTGGAGAAGGGATGGGGCACACCTCAGCCACCCAGAACCCTTGCGTGCAGGCGTCAGGACCCATCCTAGAGGCCAAAGGTGAACTTGCAGCCCGTGGCTCAGGAGACAGGGAGGAGGTGACCGAAGCCCAGAGAGATGGCCTGACTCTGTCACGGCCTCTCTGGCCTTGGTGCACGTGTCTCAGGTAGCTGCAGGGGTCACGCAGGACACACAGATGGCTTGCAGCCATCCTAGGTGCTGTCCTTCCGGTGGCTTGGCACTTTCCACCCTTGGAAGCATGTCTTGTGGCGCCCATCCATGTACATACATGTGCTTGCTCCCACTGAACCCGCAGCGGGCATTCGCGGAAGTGGCTGAGGGAATGGGTTTTCCGTGTAGCTCTTGGTGCACACTGCCAGATCCACTTCCAAAAGGGCCTCCCAGATGAGAACCCAGCAGCAGAATGGCTTGCCAGTTTCCAGCAAGCTGCCAACGCTAGGCAGCTGGCTTGGAGAGTGGTCCGCTAAGGTTTAATAAGTGGGAAGTGTTACCTTGTTTGTTGTTGTTGTTGTTGCCTAGTTTTAATTTTTATTAGTGGTTTGAGGTCCATGGTGATTACATTCCCAGCGGGGAGCTGCTACATGCGCAGAATACATCTTCATTCTTCTCAGGTCCACTCTCCTCCCCTCCCTCCATCTCTGGGTCTCGGGTTGGATTTCCTGCCATGCCTGGGGCTGAAGCTTCCTGCAAACATGTTTGACGCCATCACATTCCTTCCTTCATGCAGCGTGTACTCTTCTTAAGTCCCAGAGCCTTTATCTGCTGGGTCTTAACCTTTTGATTATTTTGTATGAGCTTTAGCTTATCTGTCCTATGTTTTCCTTCAACGCTGTTATTTGCTTTTGTTGGGCTTTGGACAGAAAAAGGACTCATAGCCAGATGGAGTTTCTAGAAGCCTCTTCCTACCCCTCCTTTTATTGTCTGACTGAGCACTTATCACCCCAGTATCTCTCTTGGTGTCTTGGCTTATTGTCCATCTGTCCTGCTGGACTGGAAGTGCCAGATAAGCAGAGGCCCTGTAGTGTCCCGCCTGTCCGTCACCTGTGTCCAGGGAAAGCATGGAAGCCGCCAGCCTCTCTTGAATGTGTGGTGTCACATAGGACAGGGTACGGAGGAGGGTGGGTTGAGGCACTCAGGCTGTGACCGTGACTGGACCGAGACACGGGGAATTCGAGCTCACAGCCAGCGCAGGAGGCAGCGGGGGTTGCCCGGGTGGAGAGGACCAGTGGAGACCACTTCCATCCAGGCCCAAGGGACGGGGCAGAGGGAAGGAGGAGGTGACGGAGTGCAGTGTGATCGAGCGGAGTGCCCGGCATGGAGCAGGGTGCTCAGAGCCCCTGAGTCCCCTTAGCCTGGCCTGTGCACATGAAGCAGGGCTGGAGCAGGGTGCCCAGGAGCTGCCTTGTGCCAGTTTTGGGCAAAGATCTGGGCCCCAAGGCAGCAGGAGGTTTCTAGCCCCCACTTCCTCCTCTGCTCCTCGATTTCGGGGCCATTTCAGAGGCATCCCCTAGTGACTCAGCTGAGGCCATTATGCAGATGAGGCCACCAAGGTCCGGGCAGGGACTTAGAATAGTCCAGGATGGCTGAGTGATTTGCTGGAAGCCCCTTCTGGGGCAGAGGTACTGGGCCTTAGTGTCCCCCATCCCCTCCCCCCTCCAGGGACCAAGCTGGTGCCTGCCGGAGTAGCTGCAACTGGTCCCCTGCTGGGCCCCCAACCAGCCCTTGGCCTCTGCCCTGACCCTTTCCCGCCTTGGTGAAGCTGCTGCTCAGCCACTCTCGGCCACTCTCGGGGCCCACCCGACCCTCTGGCTCCCGCCGTTGGCTGGCCGGCCTCGAGCCCGCCCCACCGCCCCGCCCCGGCCCGCCCCCCGGGGCTGCTACTCCCGTCCGACCGGGTGCCCGGGGTGGAAACTGGGTCGCGCTGCTGGACGCAGCGCCCCAAGGCCCCGCTTCCACGTGCGAGCCCGCTGCGCCTCCAGTCCGGCCAGGACTCGCTCCAGGGAAGGCGCCCGCGCCCTGCCGTCGCAGTAGCCGTGGCCAAGACGTCCACGCACGGCCGCCTGCTGCTGAATCGCTCGCCAGGTCTCTCTGCCTTTGTGCTGGGGGACAATGGGGGAACTGGAACCAGGTCAGCTCCGAGGGGCCTCACCTGGCGCCCGTCTATTCCCCAGCCCTGCCCGCCCTGAACCCCTTTCCCTCCCTGCACACACCCCTGAAGTCCGAGGCTCTCGGGGCGATCGCCGGGAGACTCCCCTGCCTCTACACCCAGAGCAGGAGCTGAGCCCCAGTACTTGCTCAGGCAGTTTTCTTGGGGTTCCTCTCTGGGTGTCCTCCCCGCGGGCGGCGCGCGAACAGTGACCCCGCGGGACCCTGGGCGCACGCCTTCACGGTGGACACGGTGGCCGGCCCCGCGCACCGCACGCTCACCAGCGTCGCGCCTCCCCTCTCTCCACAGCACCCGCCGCCCGACGTGCGCCCATGGAGGGCCTGGGCCGCTCGTGCCTGTGGCTGCGTGGCGAGCTGGAGCCCCCACGCCCGCTCCTGCTGCTCCTGGACTGCCGCAGCCGTGAGCTGTACGAATCGGCGCGCATCAGTGGGGCGCTGAGCGTGGCGCTGCCCACGCTGCTGCTGCGCCGCCTGCGGAGAGGGAGCCTGTCCGTGCGTGCCCTGCTGCCCGGGCCACCGCTGCAACCGCCGCCGCCTGCGACCGTGCTGCTGTACGACCAGAGTGGGGGGCGGCGCCG
>NW_004955580.1:389396-405066 GCF_000276665.1 Chinchilla lanigera
GGCCGGGGCCGGAGCCGAGGCTGAGGAGTGGGAGGCCGAGTCAGTGCTGGGCATCCTGCTGCAGAAGCTGCGCGAGGAAGGCTACCTGGCCTACTATCTCCAGGGTAAGTGGGGGTGCAGGTGGGAGCAGGGCCCTCAGGGGGTGCGTGCATGGCTGACCCTGGGCGCCCAGTCTTTCTGTGGCTAAAGCGAGGTGGAGGTGAGCCTCCCTCCCAGATTGCATTTCCGGGCCAGGCTGTTTTGAGGGGAGAGAGCTGGAGTGAGACCTTGGGCAGGTACTTCACCCCTAAGTCCCAGAACCTGGCCAGCCTACGCAGTTCACAGGATGCTCAAGAACAAAGTTGCACCAAGCGCTCAGGAGGCTGAGGCAGGAGGATCCCAGCAAGTTTGAGGGCAAGTGGGGCTACATAGCGTGGAGCAGGGAGTTGGGCCAGTGGCAGGAGACCAGACCATCAAAGAAAGACCCCTGGACAAGCCGTGCAGGACAAGAAGTAGAGACCAGGGCCGGGTGCAGGACAAATGGGCTGTTGGAGGGGACAACAGGCTGCCACAGGCCTGTCTGCTCCTCGCCAAGCCCAGAAGCCTCTCCTCAGGGAGGCTCGAGGTTCCCATGAACCCACAGAGCCAGCCGTCCCCATGTTCCACACTGTCGGCCACCAGGAAAGTGCCTGGGGCTGCCCTGGGGTTAGAGAAACATAGAAGGTGTCAGGTTTGCAGGCCCCCTGGCCCCAGCCCAAGGACAGAGGCCCTGCACTGCAGACTGAGGATATGTGGCTTCTGGGACTGTCACATTGTGTCCCATTCCCTGTCGGCATCAGCTTAGGCAGCGGCTCAGGCGGTGAACGCACACCCGATTGTCCCTTCTTGAATTGATGGCCACTGTCCCTGCTGCTGCTCAGCCTTGGGGCCCTGAGGCCCTTTGGGTAGCTTGACCCGCCCCATGACTCAAGCTTCCAGTAGCTGCAGTGGGTGCTGGACCTGCGGCAAAAACAGCCTCCCGCAGCCCCCAGGGCACATGAAGCTGCTGGCCTTTAGCTCTGCCCTCCGGGATCTGGATGGGGCGGCTCCCTGTCCTTTGCCTCAGGCACTCAGCAGGTGGTCACCAGCAGGACCTTCTCCCCCAACAGGTGGCTTCAGCAGGTTCCAGGCCGAGTGCCCCCACCTGTGTGAGACCAGCCTCAGCAACCGCGCAGGCCTGGGCCTGGCGCCATTGCCCAGCCCCCTGCCCGTAGTGGGGCTGGGCAGCCTGTGCCTGCCCTCCGACTACTCTGACACCGAGTCTGAAGTTGACCGTGAGTCCATGAGCTGTGGCCTGGATTCCGAGGCCACCACGACGCCATCTGTGGGGCTGATGCCTGCTTTCCCGGTCCAGATCCTGCCCAACCTCTACCTGGGCAGTGCCCGGGATTCGGCCAACCTGGAGAGCCTGGCCAAGCTGGGTATCCGCTATATCCTCAATGTCACCCCCAACCTCCCGAACCTCTTCGAGAAGAATGGTGACTTCCACTACAAGCAGATCCCCATCTCAGACCACTGGAGCCAAAATTTGTCCCAGTTCTTTCCGGAGGCCATCACGTTCATTGGTGAGTCCTGTGCCCCCTTGCCGACACCTTTGACCTGGCCTGGCCCTTCCCCTTCCCCGATGGCACTTGGGGGAGGGCAAGCCGAGGGCCTCGAGGGCCCCTTTCTCCACAAGGCCACCTGGCATGGCTGTACTTGGGTCACTGACCCCGCACTGCCCTGCCCAGATGAGGCCTTGTCCCAGAACTGCGGGGTGCTCGTCCACTGCCTGGCAGGAGTCAGCCGCTCTGTCACCGTCACCGTGGCCTACCTCATGCAGAAGCTGCACTTGTCCCTCAATGACGCCTACGACCTGGTGAAGAGGAAGAAGTCCAACATCTCGCCCAACTTCAACTTCATGGGGCAGCTGCTGGATTTCGAGCGCAGCCTGCGCCTAGAGGAGCGGCGCCTGCGGGGCCAGGGCTCTGTAGCTTCTGACCCCCCATCTTTCTTCACCACCCCCACCAGCGACGGGGTCTTCGAGCTGGACCCCACATAGGGCTCGGAGGGGCTGAGGGCTGCTCCCCGCCCACCCTGCCCAGTGGTGCTAGGTCACCCAAGAGGGGGGAGGGGAGGGCACAGCCTCATGGGGGTTGGGGGGAGGGAAAGCTCAATACCTCACACGGGTGGCACAGCAAGGCCACCCTGCCCACTCGGGACAGCCACGGGAACCCCATGAAATGTGCCTAGGGGCCAGCCGGGGCCACTGGCCTGTCCCCCACGCTTTAGCACCTGCCTCTTCTGCGACTGTTACTTCCCTCTTCGGAGGCTCCCTAGCCAAGGGACCATTCCAGCGGGCTGTCTGCGCCACCTCCTCTGCCCCAGGGACCTGCTCCCAGCCCTTTCCCACTCCCCAGTGGCCACTTGTGAGGAGGAGCTGGTCACGACCACCAGTGTAGGCCCTCCCCGCTTATACGACCCCGGCTTGGGTGAACACTGGACCCAGAGATTGGTGGGTGGCCGGCATCCCCGGGGACAGCCTCTCTGGGTGCCCGGCCGCACATCTGGTTGTGAGGGGACCCCTGGAACCCTTTGGGACGGCCCTGAGGGGACGGGGTGTCCAGCAGGGACAGGGAGGAAGAAGAATGAAGGCCTTGATTGGTGGCTCTGGGGCTTGCACAGCCGCTGTGGGTTTGGGGTGGGATGGAGCCAAGCTGCAGACACACGGAGTCACACACCACAGCCACGCCCGGCCTGGGGCTGGCAGTCCTTTGTCACCCTTGAAACTGGGTGAGGGCCGCGCTTGTTTTTGTAATCCACATCATGATTGCTTTCTTTAATTGTTCCTCCTGAAATAAACGGTTTATTTAAGATACTGGACTGAGACGTGCTGCTTCCTGAGCTCCTTGGGGTGTTGCGGGGGGAGGGGGACAGGGTCCTTGTCCTTGCTGTCACTGGAGGGACTATGAAACTGTCATCCTCTGCCACAGGGACAAGGCAGAGCAGAGGGCAGCTAGAGGGTGTCACCCAGCATGGTGGGTTTGAGGCCAGCCTAAGCTACATAACGAGACCCTGTCTCGAAGACACAAAGCATGTGACCTGACGGCAGGGTTGCTGAGAGAATAACAGATGGCTCTGAGGTGACAATCAGGAGGATCCCTGAGTTCAGAAGGGGGAGCAGCTCCGGGGCCACAGCCCTCATGTGACACCAGGGAAATCTCCTCTGATCTGCTGACCTGTAGAACATTAGTGACATTGCCTTGTTTTAAGCCCCTGCACTTGTGACTTGTGACAACAGTGGAGAACAAATAGATCACCCCACAGAAAGACGTGAGGATGGGGCCTTTTATTTTTTTAGACAAGGTCTCGCTGAGTAGCCCAGGCTGGCCTTAAACTCAAAAAGATCCTCCTGCCTCAGCCACCTGAGTGCTGGGATGAGAGGCGTGTGCCACCACATCCAGCTTATATGATCTTTTTAACATTTCTACTTTTCAATCAGTCCACGTTTGCAGTATGTAATGATCCCGCTCCTCACCGGCAGTGGGGACGTGTGGAACACATTTCCGCTCCCTTTCACCCCTCCCCTCCTTCCTGACCCCCTCCCTCTCTTGTTCCCTTCCCTTTTGTAAAAGATCTGCCTCCCCATTTCCTACTATCTTTTATTTTGCTCTTTTATTTACACTTTGGGTTTCTCATATAGGAGAAATCATGTGGCACTTATGCTTGAGTGCCTGCTTTTTTTGCCAATTCTGCTACAGATTTTACTTAGAGTGTGACAACCCCATACAAATAGCAAAGCTGAGGACAGTTGTGTAAGAGTGCAGACAGAACAGCCCCAGCAGGCCCAGCTGAGATGAGCGTCAGCCCTCCGTCGGGGGTTGTGCTGCCCACACTGACTGCACACCGTCCCTCCACAGCACTCCAAGATGTGTAATGAGCAGAAGCGCAAGCACGGCTGTGCTGGCACGCACTTGTCATCCTGGGACTCAGGAGGCTGAAGCAGGAGGGCCACCATGAGTTCAAGGCCAGCCTAGGCAACAGAGTGAGTTCAAGTCAGCCTGAACTACATAGCTAGAACCTGTCTTTAAGCCCCTACATCATACTTAGATTTGGTATTATATAATTTCAAAATGTGCTATCTTAGCAGAATTGAGATACAGCTCTGTGTTTGTTGTTTTAGTTTAGTTTGGTTTGGTTTTTTGTTTTTTTATTTTTTTAAAACAACTGGTGACAAGGTAGAGTGATGCTGCGTGTCCCCCAGTCCTCCCCACCCTTCCTGGTGGCTCCCTGTGGCCTGGCACCCCTGCCATGGAAGCCCAGTTATCTGAAGCCTGGGTGTGATTGTCCTAGCACCCCTGCTGTATCTGCCTGGCCTGGGCCCCCTGGGTTCCTTCCAGCACATGTCCACTCCTGATGGTCACTGCTGGAAACCATGTGCTGAAGGAGGCCAGCAGTGATAAGTGGTGAGGTGACAGGAGGGGACACATTCCATGGGGCCAGGAACCTGTTCCAGACCTGTCTTGGCGGGAGCCTGTGACCCAGCCCCTGAGGGCCACCAGTGCAAACCCAGCAGGAATCTTGCAGGTCCAGTGTGAACTCTGCTGGCCCACACGGTGTCCGGCAAGCCCAGGCACCGCTCCACTCTCCCCCAAGCAGCCCGGCAGCTAGAGGTCCTGCTCTGACCAGCCAAGTGCCTACGTGCCCAGCAGTGGCTGGCAGCATGACCTCCATTCCTGGATGGAGCCAAGAGGGGCAAATGACCTGCTGCTACTTCCACTAGGTCCTTATTTCTGGTCTGATGACTTTCTAGCCTAGCCACGCCCAGCATTGGAAACTGGAAACCAGAACTGTGCTGGTGCAGAGGGGGTTTTGTTTTGTTTTTTTTTTTATAAAGGTCTTGCTATAGCCTGGTGTGGTAGCACACACCTGTAATCCCAGCACTGAGGAGGCTGAGGCAGGAGGATCGTTGCAAGTTCGAGACCAGCCTGGGCTACAGAGTGAGCTCAAGCCCAGCCTGAACTGCATAGAGAGACCCCGTCTCAAAAAGACAAAAAAAAAAAAAAAGTCTTGCTATATAATCCAGGCTGGCTTCAAGCTCACTGTTCAGGCTGGCCTTGAACTCACGGGGATCTTCCTGCCTCAGCTTCCCAGTGTTGGGATGACAAGCGTGCCCTCTAGTTGCCATCTTGAGAGTGACTCACTTCAAGTTTCATTACATTTTCTAGAGTGACGTCTGTGGGGACATACATAGAGTGCTGGGGAAATCAAACAATGAAGGAAAATTTCCTCTAATCCAAAAGTTAAGAGAAGGAAACAAAGAAACAGAAACATAGCATGTCAAAAATAGAGCCAGCCATAGCTAAGCAAACTAAAGACAGGATTTTGAAGAAGCCAGCTCTAAGCTATTTATGAGACCGATCGAAAGGATGGGACGAAAAAGAGGTGGGAAGGACAAGACTCCAGCTATGGCCAAATGCGGATCCCAGCAAACAATCTCCCCCAAAAAGCGACCTGAAAACTGACAACATCGATAAGAAGCAGCCAGGCGAGGTAGCACATGCCTGTCATCAGCACTCGGAGGCTGAGGCAGGACTGCCACCAGTTTAAGGCCAACCTGATCTATATCAGCGAGACCTTGTCTCAAACAAATGAACAAACAAAAACTTGCTCAAAGAATCCTTCTGGATCTGTAAACCAGACAAAGGTGCAGGAGCTGGCAGCGGGGCACCAGGTACGGACAGCGGAAGTGGGTGGCACCTGGCCTGAGGCTTTGCCCCTCCCTTCTGGTCTGCTCACCATGGCAGCCGTGAAGACCAGCAACTCCTCTGCCCTGGCACGAAGGGCTCACTGAGTTTGCAGTAGCACTGTCCCGGGAGCAACTTGTCCCAGGTAGCCAGCAGCACAGGGCCAAGCGGTGCGCCCACCACACAAAGCTGGGAGAGCACCCTGCCGGTACTGGGGTTTGAACCCAGGGCCTTTGCCACATCCCCAGGCCTTCTTGAAAATAATTTTCTTGATCCGGGCATGGTGGCGCAATCCCAGCACATTGGAGGCAGAGGCAAGAGGATCACCATGAGTTCAAGGCCAGCCTAGGCTACATAGTGAGATAATGTCTTAAACAACAAAAAACAAACAAACAAACAAACAAAAACCCACAATGTTTTGGAGACAGAGTCTCACTAAGTTATCCAGGCTGGGCTTGAACTTCTGATCCTCCTGCCCCAGCCTCCCAGTGTGCACCAGTACACCCAGCTCAAGCTAAACATTTTAAACCGGGTTACAGTGGCACATGCCTATAATCCCAGCACTCGGGAGGCTGAGGAGCATTGTTGCGAGTTCGAGGCCAGCCTGGGCTACAAAGTGAGCTCAAGGCCAGCCTGAACTGCATAGTGAGACCCTGTCTCAAACACACACACACACACACAAAAAAAAAAAAAAAAAAACAGGTTACACACTTTTTAAAACTAGAAACAACCTTAGCAGAGACACCAGTGATGCACACTTCAGGGAAAAGTTACACAAGAAAAACACAAATTGCACATGTTCTCTCTCCTGTGGAATCTAGAAAGAAGAGATGCTGTGAAGGTAGAAGGGTGAGGGATTCAAGGAACATGGACTGATATGCTCAAGTGAAAGCCATCATTCTATCTGTGCAATAATGGAATTTCATTAAAAATTAGCTAGGCAAGCCAGGGATATAGCTCAGCAGCACAGCGCCTGCCTGGCAAGTGCAAGGTCCTGAGTGCAATTCCCAGTACAAAAAAAAAGTTAGCTGGGCACGGTGGCGCACACCTGTAATCTTAGCAGGCTACAAAGTGAGCTCAAGTCCAGCCTGAACTGCATATTGACACCCTGCCTCAAAAAGACAAACAAACAAACAAAACAAATTAGCTAGGCGTGGTAGCACACAGTCATCCCAGCACTCGGGAGGCTGAGGCAGGAGGACTGTGGCAAGTTCAGAGTCAGCCCGGGCCACATAGTGAGACCCTGCCTCAAAAAGAGAAAATAAAAACCCGCAAAATGAAGACCAACAGAAATCATAAATAAATGAATTAATATAAAAGTCACACAGGGTGAGGTATGGCTCAGGGGCAGAGCATTTGCCTAACATGTGCAAGGCCCTGGGTTCTATCCCTAGCACTGAAAAAAAAGTCTCAGTACGTTTCTCTTCATTTCTTCTTTTTTTGGGGGGAGGGGCTTTTTGAGACAGAATCTCACTGTGTTGTCCAAGCTGACCTCGAACTCATGGTGATCCTTCTGCCTCAGTCTCCCAGAGTGCTAGGATGACAGGTGTGCACCACCATACCTGGTAATTTCTTCTATTCTTTTAAAAACACAAAATTCAGTCTGGTGCAGTGGCATATGCCTGTCATCCCAGCACTCTGGGAGGCTGAGGCAGTAGGATTGCTACGAGTTCAAGGACAGCCTGAACTATATAGCAAGAACTTGTCTCAAAATTTCTTTTTAAAAAACCACAGGAAATAAAATGGTATGCTAAAACATTTAACACAAAAGAAGGCAGTCAGAAAGCAAGAGGACATACAAAAAAAGAAAGCAAGAGGGCAGCATGGTAGTACATACCTGTTATTCCAGCACTCTGGGAGGCTGAGGCAGAAGGATCACATTGAGCCCAGGATGGGCATTTTAGTGACTTACGGAGACCCTGTCTCAGTTTATCAATTATTGAAAATGTGGCATTGAAATATCCAACTGTCATATGAATTTGAATTTTCTTCTCTCAATTTCATCACAGAACATTAGCAAGCATAGAACGTTTGAAGAACAGCTCAAACCTAGGTCACAACACAAGTCACAGTGCACTAGAAGTGGCAGAAGGAAAAGAGAAACAGAATCAATGAATCAAAGAAATCTAAAAATCTAGAGATTAAACAGCACACTTCTAAATAGCTCACAGGTCAAACAAAAGTAATAGAAACTAGAAAAGACTTAAACTGGGATGTGGTGGCACGTGCCTGTCATCCCAGCACTCAGGAAGCTGAGGTGGAAGGATTGCTGCAAGTCCAAGGCCAGCCTGGGCTACATAGCAAGACCCTGTCCCAAAAAACGAAGGAAGGAAGGAAGGAAGGAAGGAAGGAAGGAAGGAAGGAAGGAAGGAAGGAAGGAAGGAAGGGAGGGAGGGAGGGAGGGAGGGAAGGAGGGAGGATGGATCAGAATAGACTTGGATGGAATAATTGCAAATCTTCCCACAACAAAAATCCAAGACCATGTACCTTCACTGATGCATTCTATCGAATAACTAAAGAAGGGCTGGGGATATAGCTCAGTGGTACAGCAAGTGCAAGTTCTGAGTTCGATTCCCAGCACACACACAAAAAAAAAAAACCCAAATAACTAAAGAAGAAAAAATACTAATTTGTCATAAACTCTTTGAGAAAATAGAGAAGTGGAGACTCTTTCCATCTCAGTATTACCCTCATTCCAAATATATCACAAGAAAAACTACATGCCAATATCTTTTGTGAATACACACATACAATTTCTTAACACAATATTTAAAAACCAAATTCATGCTGGGCATGGTGGCGCACATCTGTCATCCCAGCACTCAAGAAGCTGAGGCAGGAGGATCATTGCGAGTTCAAGGGCAGCCTGGGCTACAAAGTGAATTCAAGACCAGTCAAACTGTATAGTGAGACCCAGTCTCAAAAGATTTTTTTAAAAAGACAAAAAAATAATAAAAACCAAATTCATGGTGCATGCTTATCATCCCACCACTCGGGAGGCTGAGGCAGGAGGACTGCCACAAGTTTGAGGAAGCAGATTAGTAGTTGCCATGAGCTGAGGAGTGGTTATGGGAAGCCATGGTTAATGGTACCAGGTTTTCTTTCAGAGTAATGAAATTATTCTGGAATCTGAGATTGGAGACAGTTGTAAAACTGTGTGACTATACACAAAAAAACACTGAACTGTACATTTTCAAAGGTATATTTTATAGTATATGAATTACATTTCAATGAAAAAACTTTAAGTTTGAGAGGCTGCAAAAAGGTATAGTAGGTAAACAGTGCTATTACTGTAATGCTAGGTACTAATGCCTGTCACTACAGGTTTGATAAAATATTCAACCTACCTGAAATATATAGCAGAGTCAACTCACATGCTTTTAATAACATAGCTTAGGGGCTGGGGATTTAGCTCAGTGGCACAGCGCCTGCCTGGCAAGTGCAAGGTCATGAGTTCGATTCCCGGTACCAGAAAAAAAAAAAAGAAAAGAAAAAGAAAAAGAAAAAAACATAGCTTAAAAGAACTAAGATTAGAAACTGGCAAAAAGCCCTTGGGTCTCCACTCAGGGGGCTGCCTGGGGGCAGGACCTGGCTCACAGGATAGGGAAGACTGTCAGAATCCCTGTAGGATGTGAGGGAGGAGGGCTGCAGAGATGGGTGTGTGGATTTTATATTTGTCAAAAGGGGCCAGATAGGGCTGAAATATATTAGAAAGCACTTTTTTGGGGAGAGGTGGGGAGACAAGATCTCACAAGCTGGCCTTGAACTGATAAAGATTTTTCTGCCTCAGCCTCCCCTCCCAAGTGTGGGGATGACAGGTGAGTGCCACCACTCCCAATTGTGTTTTGTTTTGTTTTCTTTGAGACAGGGTCTCGCTATGCAGTTCAGGCTGGCCTTGAGCTCACTTTGTAGCCCAGGCTGGTCTCCAACTCACAACGATCCTCCTGCCTCAGCCTCCTGAGTGCTGGGATTACAGGCGTGCGCCACCACGCCCAGCTGCACAACTCCCAATTGGAAACCACTCTTAAAGCAAAATTCTGATGTCATCTCTGCCCTGCTTAAAAGCCTTCAGTGGCTCCTCAGTGCCCTCTTGGGAGGGTCTCTCCATGCTATCTACGGCTACTTTCTCTCCCAAGTCCCCTCAGCCAGCTGAACAAATTGGGGTTCTTCATGATTTCTGAAATACCCAGTCCTTTGATCTTGCCAGCCTGGGGACAAGGGGTGGAGCTAGGGGTGCCTGGGGGAAAGGTGAGCTCAGATGGAGAGCGTGATCACCATGCACATAAGCAGTGCGAGGCAGGAAAGAGTGTGCGGCTTAGGCTGCCAGCTCAGCTGCTGCCTGCCTTTTCCCCTGGGTTCCTGGCACCACCCTGACTCCCTCGGGACCCATGTCACGCCCTGCAACTGCACCCCACATGCACCCAGGCGTGTCTCAAAGCCTCCACTTCTGGGCCACCCACCGTATCCCTCCCACCATGGGAAAATCCCCAGTTCCCAATGAATGGGACTTGAAGGCAGACAGAGCACCTGCAAGGACCACCCCGAAACCCAGCATGGGTCCTCCAGCACACCTACACTCTGCAATCTCAGGGAGGAGTGGAAAACATCCCCACACCATCCTTAAGTCCTTATGTCCCAGGTCACACTTCACTGGCACTGGAGCAGACAGGAATATACTCAGCCCACCACAAGCTGTGTGGCCTCAGCCTCTCTGTACCTCAGTTTCCCCATGTGAAAAGGGAAAACAGTGATGAGCTACCAATTGACTCATTCACAGGTGAGGTTCAAGTGAACCCATGCCCAACCCATGAACAATGAGTGGCATATAGTAAGTGCTCACTAAAGTGCTACGAGCAGCATCTTCTGTCTGTGCAGGAGCCCTTCCTAAAACATGCACTGTAAGGCTGGCTGCAGATCCGCAAAGAGGGGTAAGGAAAAAGCGGCTTTGTGTCTACTTTCCTGTCCCTCAGGCATCGCCGACTTGCTGCATCTAAACTGATGTCACTACCTCTCGCCCCACCCAAAGCCACCCCACTTAAACTGTCCAGGACAAATGGTTGCACTGTGCACCCAGCATGCAGGGGCCACCCCGCCCCCCATCACTTCTCGCCATCAAGGCATGCCCACCTGCTCCAGAGTGGCCCTCCAGACGCAACTTTCCTGGAACCCCTGCCACCCACAAGCTTGCTCCAAGCCTCACCCTGCTTGGCCCAGATCAGGGGGTGCCCCTCACTTCCCAGGAAGGACGGCCCACTCCGTGAGATTGCACCCTGCTCCCAAGGACCTCGCCTACGCTGGGCACGGACGCGGGGGAAACCTGCCACACAGCTCCTTTACCCTGCCAGTGTCAGGGTGGTCCCACCACCAGCGGCCAGCCCTCTCCCACCCACACATCACCCTCTGCCAGCACTTAACCCGGGCCTTCTTGCTCCTAGGACCGCGCATTTGCAGGCGACCCCAAGCTTTCTCCTCACAATCTCCCTCCCCGCTGCTGCCCCAAGTGCTGAAAGGTCCAGAGGTGGCCACTGGCCCTCTAAAGATGTGGTCATGGGGCCCCCTGCCGGCGGGAGGCCAAACTGCAGGGTCGGGGGCCGCCGGGGCTGGGGTGCTCTGCAAACGATCTTGGCAGTCTTGTCATCCTCGTGAGGCCACCCCTCCACAGTGCCTCCTCCCGAGGGCAGGCACCTCCTCCGATGCGCCCATGCGTGCTCGGGACCTGGCACACAGTTGAGGCCCCACTGACTGTGACCCAAAAGAGAGGTAGCAGGCAACCCCGTGATGGAGTGAAGTGGTGGGGGGGTGGGGGCAGGACAAGTTGCCAGGCTGTAAAGACCTGGCCCAGTGTGGGTGAGGACCAGCCGGGCAAGGCCGGGCTGGACTATGTGGCCCAACGCCAGGCACATGGGGTGGCCTGGGGATGACCAAGGGATGGAGGGGAAAGCAGCGGCCTCCAGATTTCCGGGCTCAGGAAGGTGTGGCAGTGTGCCCAGCGCAGACAGGAGCTGCCCCACTTCCACACCGGGAGGACAGGGCAATCGCTGCTCTCAGTGGTGTCAGCCAGGCCCTCTGGCTTCAGCCCCGAGCCTCACTAGTCCTGGCCCGAGACACAGTCAGACCTCAGCTGGCTAACCTGGTTGCGGGGAGGCTTGGGGTCAGCAATAGGAAACTTCAAGGCAGTCAGGGGAGCAAGGTCCATTGTGGGGCCCCTTCCTCCCTGCCCTTCCCCCGGGTGACCAGGGTGCCGCGCCCGCCCCGCCCCAGCTCACCAGCACCCATTGCTCTGTCTTTATTGTTGGGGGAAACCGCAGGGGCACGACACAGCAAGCCCACCCACAGTCAGCGGAGCACAGGACAGATGTGCGTGTGCGTGTGTGTGTGTGTGTGTGTGTGTGCGCGTGTGTGTCTGTGTGTGCGTGCAAGCATGCGTACAAGGGAAGGATGGCCCCTGGGGCCCACCTGCCAACCCTCCCCAGTGTCTAGAGGGGGGCAGTGACCCCAGGAGGGGAGCCCTTGGCCCTAAGTAAGGGCACAGCCTGGGGCACAGACTGGGGGCCCCCCACCCCTGCTCTTGCACCATGCACCACAGCCACACGTCTCCAACTCTGCAGCAGAGGCAACCCCAGGATGAGGGGGGAGGAGAGGGGGTCAGTCCACTCGGCCTTGGCGTCTGCCTGGGATGTAGGAGGAAAAAGAGGCAATCAGCAGCCAGCGGCCTCCACACACTGCCTCTGTGGCTCTCAGGCCTCACAGAGGCTGTCCGGGGTGATGCTCGCCCCCACCCTGGGCTGCAGGGGTGCCCACCTGTCTTCTCTGTCCCTCCGCCTCTTCTGCTGCCCAGCCCCCGCTCATCTGTCCTCTCTCTGCCCTCTGGCCAGTGGACTCCACTCTGCCTAGCTCTCAGCCCTGGGGAGCACCGCCACCCTCTAAACTCTGCCCCCACACACCTGGACGCCTGGGCATCACCACTTGGGGGGCTGGCCGGTCTGCAGGCCAGGGTGGCTGTGACGAGCCATACCCGGCCGGGTAGCCTCCTCACCATCTGGGCTCTGCCCCAGCTTACGGATGTGGCGCAGGAACGAGGTGGCATTGAATGCTCGCTGCAGGAAGGCGGGGGGGGTCAGCCATGCCCCGATGCAGCCCCAAGACTCTGAAGCCCACAGCGGCCCTGGCAGCCCAGGCCATGCCCTGACACAGGAGCCGGGCCATCTCCATGCTGACCTTCCAGTGGGTCCGGGCAAAGTTCCTCTGGATCTGCTCACTGACCGAGCCCAGGATATCCTTGTCCAAGGCCGCATCCCCAGAGATCCTGGGGAAGGCTGGAGGTGAGGCGGGTCCCGCTGGCCCTGGGACAGCTTGTGGGATGGCACTCACCACAGGTGCTGCAAGGCCTGCTGGCATGTGAACCTCTTCTGGGGGTCTCGTTCCAGAAGGTGCCGGATGAAGTCTTTGGCTGCATGGGGGACCTGGTCAGCCCACTGTCCCCACGGTCCTCTCCCCTCCTATGCACAGGGCCGGGGCCAACCCCAAGCTCACCTGATTCGGAGATGTCATCCCAGAAGGGAGAGTCGAACTCATAGCTGGCCCTCAGGATCTGGCTGAAGAGTTCAGGGTCGCTCTCATCATAGAACGGGGGGTACCCACACAGCCTGGCACCCACAGATGAATCACTAGGCTATCTACCCCTCCCAAACCCGACGGGGTGCAGGCAGGTGGGAGTTGAGCCTTCCCAGTGGTCACTCACAGGATGTAGGAGATGACACCCAGGGCCCACACATCCACAGCCTTGCCGTAGGGTTTCTGCTCCAAGAGCTCCGGGGCTGGGGGCGGGAGACAGACAGGCAGACCAGGCAGACCGGTGCGCACATGAGCGCACACACACACACACACACACACACACACCCCGTGCTGCCCGCTTTGGCCTGCGTGGCCCCAGGGGCAACAGCCCCCCTAGCCCTTTGGTTGCCCAGGGTCCCCGACCTGCCCAGCCCCAGGCAGCCTCGGAGTATGCTCCCTGCTTACCCACATAGCCTGGGGTTCCACAGGCCGTGCCTAGCATGTTGCCAGCCTGGATCTTGGAGAGCCCAAAGTCTGAGACCATGATCTTGGAGTCCTCAAAAGGGGTCGCATAGAGGAGGTTTTCAGGCTGTTACACAAGGGATCAGGAAACGGGCTGGGTCAGCCCTGGCACGGCCCCGGCACTGGGACAGGATGGGCCTTGGGTGTCCTCCAAGAAGGGGGCACTGGGGAAGGAACCTTGAGGTCTCGGTGCACGATGCCCAGGCTGTGCAGATAGGAGACAGCACCAAGGACCTGCCCCACCAGGTGGCTGGCGTCCTTCTCAGTGTAGGAGCCCCGCTCCATGATGCGGTCGAACAGCTCGCCACCTGTCACCCTGGGGAGAGTTGGGATGAGCAGCCCCTCGGCCCAGGCTCCCCCAGCACTGCCCAGCCCTCCCGGGGCTCCTCACAGCTCCATGGCCAGGTACAGGTGGGACGGGCTCTCGTGGACATCCTCCAGGGCCACAATGTTGGGGTGGCTGACTCTGCGGGTGGGACAGAAAGCTCCTGTGGTCAGCCAGTCCTGGACCTCTGCCATTCTGTGCCCAGGGCCACCCCTGACCATCCGGGGACCCACATCTTGTGAGGACACGCAGTCCGAAGCCCACTTGAAAAGCACAGGTCCACAGCGACCCTCTCACCTTGCCAGTGGGGACACAGGGGGCCAGGGAGGAAAGGAGATTACCCCCAGGGTCCTGCAGGTCAGGGCCAGCGTGGGGCAGACCACAGGGCTCACCCTTGGGGACCCCGCACGCCCACCTGCGGAGCACAGCGATCTCGTTCTCCACCAGTGCCTCCTTGCCGCGCAGCGCCTTCTTGGGGATGCACTTGAGGGCCACGAGGTGTGCAGAGCCCCGCTCCTGGGCCAGCACCACCTCAGAGAAGGCACCCCTGGTGCAGGGGCGCGTGGGGAGGCTTGCAGTGAGAATCAGAAGGGGAGGGGAGGGCACGGGAGGGACGGGGAGGGGGAGGGTCCCTGCTTGAAGGAGTGGGAGAGGCCCCCACCCCCCACATGCATTCACACCCACTGACACACATTCAGACACTTTCCCGTACCTTCTCCCACACGCTCAAACGCCCACGCAGCTCAATTCACTGGTGTCTGCACACGCTCAGACACCCACGCACCATCTCACACCTGTGCACACATCACAGTAACACACACACACACACCCGCGCAGGCACGCTTGCACGCACATCCAAGCCCGCTCACTCACGAGCCTAGCTTCTCCCGGATCTCGTAGACACTGCTGATGTCCTCGGTCTGCTTCTTGAGCAGCAGCATATCTTGGGGGGAAGTAGCAGGTCCCCTCGTGAGGGCCGTCCCTCCGCCCTCCCGGGCTAGCAGTGCTACCTTCGTGCCAGGCCCCCCGGGACCGCACTACGGGGCAGACACCCAGCCCCGCCGCCCCTCCCCCACGGCCAGGCCCAGGCTCCCGGACGGCACCCCCCACTGAGGCGGCCCAGCGCATCCCCGCCTCCCGTCTCGGTAGCCTGGCACCCCCTCCCGCCTGCACACCTCGGAGCCGCCAGGACGGTGCTTTCCAGTGGCTCCAGGAATCCCCACGCCTCCCCTAAGGCCACCTCCCATCCACAGGGCCCGGACCCTCCCCCGCCAGACCCTCCACCGCTGCACGGCGCTGGCAGGCACGCGCCGCCCCGGCCACCAACCCGTCCGAATGCACCTGCAGCCCCGCTCACAGCCACCTGTCACGACCGGCCACCCACGGCGCCAGCCACCCCTCCGCAGCTAGGCCCTCGGCGCCTCGGAGAGAGTGAGGGGCCTCAGCAGCCTGGCCGCCGTGTCGCGAGCTGCGTGGGCCGCGCGCGTCCTGGCGGGGGGCGCGCCAGGCGTGACAGGTGTGCGCG
>NW_004955580.1:405336-411450 GCF_000276665.1 Chinchilla lanigera
CCGAGCACGCGGTGGCCGAGGAGCGCGGCCGGCCCTGGCGCTGCAGGGCGCCTTGTAAGGCAATCCTGAGCCACTGCTTCCCCGCTGGCCTGTGTCGGCTGATTCCCCCAGCCTGGCCCGCTCCCGGCCTGGCTCGTGGCCTCAGGGCTTTTGCACCACCAGGGACTCACATGGGGAAGTCTCCTTGCCTACTTGTTGCGGTGGCCCTCTGCCTTGGAGCCTCTGCTTTCCCCGCCTCTCAGTGGCCAGGCCAGCCAGGCCACCTCACCCCCAGCACTCCCCGCCCTTGGGACCCTACCACCCTGCCACCGTCATTCCGCCGCCCTGGCCTGAGCGCCGGTCAGCGCCCAGCAGACTCCTTTGCCGCGCCTGGAACCCCTGCTTGAGTCCGTGCATGGCCCAGGCACTGCATCGCCCCTCTCCAGCCGCCCTCCACACGCCAGCCGGGCACCCTCCCGGGGCCCCTGCACCACTCTTCGTGCCCACCAGTGGTCTCGGGTTCCCCTACTTGCCTGCCCACCCCTACCGCGGCCGGGCTTCAGGTCACCCTTGCCTAAGCCCGCTTCTCTGCTTCTCTCTCGGCAAAGGGCCTGCACATGCAGGCGGGGTGGGGTTCTGTTAGCCCCTTCAGGATGGAACTCTGCGTCCTAGCTGGGGCTGGAGCAGGTCCCCGCGGCCTGTACTACAGGCCTCTGCCAAGTCACACGTGCACTCTGCCCCAAAATGAAGAAATCTCAGCTCCTGCCTTTCCCACCCCCGCACCAGCCCTCCAAGGAAGGCTCCAGAGACCCCAGCCCCACAGCCCCAGCTGCTCATCTACACAAAAGGGATTTCCTTTTTTTTTTCAGTCTTTTTGAGACACGGTCTCACTACGCAGTTCAGGCTGGCCTTGAGCTCACTTTGTAGCCCAGGCTGGTCTCGAACTTGCAGTGATCCTCCTGCCTCAGCCTCCTGAGTGCTGCAATGACAGGCCTGCGCCACCACACCCGGCTAACAAATGGGGTTTCCTAGTGTACCATGAGGCTGGAAAGGGCAAAAGAGGGACCCAAGTGACATGCCATGGTGCTAGCCATAAGTGCTATTTGTTTGCCAGCGCTGCAGATAACTACTCACCAGAATCAAGCCAGAAGGAGCATTAGGAGAACTCCAGTCCATCGGGCTGTGGACGGAAATGGACAGTGGATCCCTCCAGCACAGTGTGTCTGCACTGGACCTCATTGCTGTGCTGAAGTCATTGAGTCCCTGCAGGAGGCTGGGTCAGAGGGCAGCAGATAGGCAGTGAAGGCCACATGAGGGAGAGGGCATGGGACCAACTCACAGCGATGTTCATGTCCTTGCCCTCGTGTAAAAAATAACTACATCCAGGGAGTGGTAGTGCACACCTAGAGTCCCAGTACTCTGGAGGAGGGTCACTGGAGCCCAAGAGTTCAAGGCCAGCCTGAGCAACACGGTGAAGATCTCAAAAAAAGAAAAGTGCCAGGCATGGTGGCACACATCTATAGACCCATCACTCAGGAGGCTGAGGCAGGACAGTCACCAGAAGTTACAGGTCAGGTTGGGCACATAGTAAAGTCAAGGCCAGCCTGAACTCATAGCAAGACCCTGTCTCAAAGAGAGAGAGAGAGCAGGAGGGGGGAGAGAGAAAGAAAGAAAGGGCAAGCCAGACGTGGTTACAGGTGCACACCTGTAATCCCAGCACTCAGGAGGCTGAGGCAGGAGGACCTTTGTGAGTTTGAGGCTAGCCTGGGCTACATAAGTGAGTTCAAGGCCAGCCCAAACTGCATAGTGAGATCTTGTCTCAAAAAGACAAAAAAGAAGCATGAAAGAAAGAAAGAAAGAGGGAAAGACAAAAAGAAAGAGAGAAAGAGAGAGAAAGAAAGGAAAGAAAGAAAGAAAGAAAGAAAGAAAGAAAGAAAGAAAGAAAGAAAGAAAGAAAGAAAGAAAGAAGGAAAGAAAGAAGGAAAGAAAGAAAGGCCAGGTGTGGTGGCACATGCCTGTAATGCCAGCACTAGGGAGGCTGAGGCAGGAGGATCACCATGAGTTCAAGGCCAGCCTAGGCTACAAAGTGAGTTCAAGTTCAGCCTGAACCACATAGAGAAACCCTGTCTCAAAAAGACCAAAAATAAAAAAATAAAAAAAAAATAAAAAGATTTATTGAGAGATAGCTCCTTAAAGACAGGACCGGGTCCAAAACCGGGCTACCACCAAGGTCATTTCTCTAAGAATGGGATATCACCAAGGTCACTTCATACATCAAAATCATGATATGGGTGCAAAATCATGAGGTGAGGCCCGGTATGGTGGCACACACCTGTAATCCCAGCACCTGGGAGGCTGAGGCAGGAGGATTGTCATGAGCTCAAGGCCAGCCTGAACTACAAAGCAAGATCCTGTCTCAAAAAAGCAAAGAAACAAGCAAAATCACAAGGTGAGTACAAAGTGAGTCAAACTATAACCAACCAATAAGATTACAAGCATGGCTGCTTAGCTAACATTAGCCCAATAGGGAAGCAGGTCACGTAGCAAGGGTATATGAAAAGAACAAAGGCATTTTCAAGAAGGGACAGGCCCGGATGGTCTGGTCACCCACCCAGGCGACTGATGCCTATCTGGATATGCTCTACCAAGGGTGATACAGATATAGGCTAATTCCAAGTTACTGCTTATCGCTCAGGGAGGCATGCAGGCTTGGCCCTCTCATCTTTATCTGGAGCCCTGTCTTCCTCAGACACGCCTCTGGCCACAATTCTGATGTCTTAATTTTTTTTCTGCTGACTTCCTTGACAGCCCAGTCCCTCTCTGTGTATTAATTTCCACTAACTTAGCTGCCTATAATATTACAACTGTGTAGACAAGTGTGAAGATATGATAGGTGTCAAGTTCAAAACACACGTGTGTACTGCATGGTGGTGGTGGTGGTGGATAAAGAACTTTCCAAAATTCTTTCAGAAGACACCTTACACAGAAATTAACTTGAGGCCAGGTATGGTGGCCCACGCCTACAATCTTGGCATTCGGGAGGCTGAGGCAGGAGGATTGCTGTGAGTTCAAGGCCAGGCTAGGCTACACATCCAGATCCTGTCTCAAAAAAAATTAATTTAAAATTGGTCTTGGACCTAAATTTAAAATGCTAGCCAGGTGTGGTGGCTCACACCTGTAATCCCAGCACTCAGGAGGCTGAGGCAGGAGGATCCTTGCAAGTTCAAGACCGGCCTGGACTACAAAGTGAGCTCAAGGCCAGCCTGAACTGCATGGCAAGACCCTGTCTCAAAAAGACAAAAAATAATAATAATAAAAATAGATAAATAAATAAAATGTCAAACTTGCCAGGCGTGGTGGCACACGCCTGTAATCCCAACATTCACAAGGCTGAGGCAAGAGGATTGCTATCAATTAAAGGCCAGTCTGGACTACATAGTTAGTTCAAGGCCAGCCTGAACTGCATAGTGAAACTGTCTCAAAAAGACCAAAAAAAACCGGGGATTTAGTTTAGCGGCACAGCGCCTACCTGGCAAGCGCAAGGTCCTGAGTTCGATTCTCACTACTAAAAAGAAGACCAAAAAAACCCCGAAACAAATAAAATGTCAAGTTAAAAATAATAAACAATAAATAATAAATAAATAAATAGAATGCCAAATTATAAAACTTCTTAGAAGCACCAGGCACAGTGGTGCACACATATAATCCCAGCTACTCAGGAGGATGAAGCAGGAGGACTGTGAGGTTTTGTTTTTTTTTTTTGTCTTTTTGAGACAAGGTCTTGCTATGCAGTTCAGGCTGGCCTTGAGCTCACTTTGTAGCCCAGGCTGTCCTCGAACTCACAAGGATCCTCCTGCCTCAGCCTCCCGAGTGCTGGGATTACAGGTGTGTGCCGCACGTTTTTTTCTTTTTTGTTTGTTTTTGTTTTTGAGGCAGGGTTTCACTATGTAGTTCAGGGTGTCCTTGAACTCAATTTGTAACTTAGGCTGGCCTCACTCAAGATAATCCTCCTGCCTCAGCCTCCCGAGTGTTGGGATGACAGGTATGCACCACCACGCCCCACAGGATTGCAAGTTTAGTGAGGCCAGCCTGGGAAATTTAGTGAGGCCCTGTCTCAAAATCAAAAGTAAAAGGGCTGGGGCTATGTAGTTTGGTGGTAGAGCACTTGACTAGCATGCATGAGGCTCTGCGATCCAACCTCAAGACTGAAAAAGTAAACCACAGTTTCTAGAAGATATTCTGTGTTATTATGGGTTTGATGATGATATCTTAGCTATAATATGAAAAACATGATTCACAAAAGAAAAAATTATAACTTGCATTGTAACAAAATTTAAAATGTGTATTCTGCAAGCAACACTAGTGAAAGAATAAAAACACAAACTACAGACTGGGGGAAAACATTTTCAAACACAAAAGGACTAGTATCCAAAATACACAAAGATTCAAGTGGGCATAGTTACATGGGCCTGTAACACCAGCATTAGGGAGGCTGAGGCAGGAGAATTGCAAGTTTGAGGCCAGCTTGGACTACATAACAAGACCCTTTCTCAAAAATACAAAAAGCTGGACATGATGGCACATGCCTGTCATCCTAGCACTCAGGAGACTGAGGCAGGAGGACGGCTGTGAGTATGAAACCAGCCTGGGCTACAAAGTGAGTTCAAAGCCAGCACTTGGGAGGCTGAGGCAGGAGGATCACTAGGAGTTGGAGGCCAGCCTGGGCTACACAATGAGTTCAAGGCCAGTTGAAACTACATGGAGAGACCCTATCTCAAAAAAAAAAAGAAAGAAAAGAACCTAGTTTTTTAAATGGGCAAAAGATCTGAAGATTTGAAATATCAAAGAATATTTGAGGCTGGGCATGGTGGTGCACGTCTATAATCCCAGCACTTGAGAGGATGAGGCAGGAGGATTGCCATGAGTCCAAGGCCAGCCTGGGATACATAGCAAGAACCTATCTCAAAAAAAAAAAAAAAGAATATTTGAAATATGTCCTACTAAATTTCATTTGAAATATTCAAATACATCATATTTTTTTGTTTTTTGTTTCATTGTTGTTTTGAGACAGAGTCTGCCTATGTAGTCTAGGCTGGCCTTGAATTCAAGGCAATCCTCCTACCTCAGCCTTCAGAGTGCTGGGATGACAGGTCTGCATCACCATGCCCAGCCCATATATCTTTTGTTGTTTTTTTCTTTGTCTTTTTGAGACAGGGTCTCGCTATGCAGTTCAGGCTGGCCTTGAGCTCACTTTGTAGCCCAGGCTGGCCTCGAACTCCTACGATCCTCCTGCCTCAGCCTCCCGAGTGCTGGGATTATAGACGTGCACCACCATTCCCAGCAAGCCCATATATCTTTGAAAGATCAAAATCTTTGATAATGGGGAAAAATCTGTACAGACAGGTCACCAAAGAAGAGATAGGAGAGCTATGCAGGGCATGGTGGTACTTGCCTATTCTCCCAAGGGAAAAGCAAGTGGGGGGGGGGCGAAGAAAGCAGAGGGGGCAACAGAAGGGTAGAGGGGACTGGGAAAGGGACCAAAAGCTACAGGAGCTGCGCATGGGCACTGCACTCTGACTGGCAGTGTCCCCTGCCATAAGGGCAGGGCTGGAGCTCTGAACTCCGCCCCTGGCACTGCAGGGGGCAACCAGGTTCCTCACTATCAAACACAAAGGGAGGCAACTGGGATGACCCACATGGGCATGGACTGCAGGACGAGTGCATGTTCAGCTAAATGTCTACATCGAAGGGTATGTGCGTGCTCAAGCCGGGTGAGTGTTGCGCAAAGCCCCTTGCCCTCCCTGCAGGGATGGCCTGGAAACCAAGGGCTCCCTGGAGTGGGCTGATTTTAACACGGGCATACCCATCTGCTTGAGGGCTGGTAGTTTGCTGGACTGTGGCCTAGCACACCTGAGGCCCAGGGGACTCCATGCCTAGCACTGCAAAAAGAAAAAGTGTAATAATATTGAGAGAGCTCCCAATAGTCAAAAAGAGAAAATTTGAGCAACAGAGCTAGGTGTGGTGGTGGACACCTGTCATCCCAGCACTTGGGAGGCTGAGGCAGGAGGATCACTAGGAGTTGGAGGCCAGCCTGGGCTACACAATGAGTTCAAGGCCAGTTGAAACTACATGGAG
>NW_004955580.1:412080-418985 GCF_000276665.1 Chinchilla lanigera
GAGTGCTGGGATTACAGGCGTGTGCCACCACGCCCGGCTAGGATGGTTTTCATCTTTTGGGAATATATCTAGAAGGGGAGTAGCTGGGTCCAACGGAATTTCTTTCTCTCTTTTTTTTTATTTTAAAGAGAAAAGATGCCGGGCATGGCGGCATACACGTCTATGCATGTGTGCATAGACATGCACACCTGTAATCCCAGCACTCGGGAGGCTGAGGCAGGAGGATTGTTGCAAGTTCGAGACCAGCCTCGCTACACAGTGTACTGAAGGCCAGCCTGAACTGCATAGCAAGACCTTGTCTCAAAAAGACAAAAAAAAAAAGAGAGAGAGAGAGAAAGGAACAAAAATAAATTAATAAACACAAAGACATAAATAAAACAACAGAAAAACAATAAAAATGATACAGAATTTCAAACAAGGTGATAGGAAATTAACAATGCTTGTTGTATTACATATTGTTATCATCAAATTGGTTACTCAGATAACAAGATATGGGCATGTAAAATTGATCAAACAATTAAGCATTAACTGTTCCTTTCAATAAACCAATAGAGTGGGGCATGGTGGCACACATCTGTAAATCCCAGCACCTGGAAGGCTGAGGCAGGAGGATCGTTGGGAGTTCCAGACCAGTCTGGGCTACAAAGTGAGCTCAAGACCAGCCTGAACTGCATAGGGAGACCCCGCCTCAAAAAGACAAGAAAAGAAAGAAAATGATCATAAATATATATATATATATATATGATTTTTTCCCTTCTTATTTTCTTTTCTCCTTTCCCTCATCCCAGTTGTTCCTTCCCTTTGAGCAGTTTCTTTCCTTTTCACAATATCAATTGTACCTTTCAGATTTTATTTACTCTTTCAGGTTCTTACACTAGGGAGACAATAGAATGTCTATACATGAGGGTCTGATTTATTTTACTTACCATTATGGTCTCTAGTTGCAGCCATGTACCTATAAAAGCCTGGTCTTAGTTTTGTGAGGAATCTCCACAGCGGTTGCACCAGTCTACACTCCCACCAGCAGTGGAGAGGTGTTCCCTTTTCCCTGCAGCACACCAGCATGTGTTTATGTTGTTCTTTTTGTTTTTTTGAGACAGGGTCTCTCTAAGCAGTGGATGCTGGCCTAGAACTACGTACCCAGGCTGGCCTCAAACTCTTGATGATCCTCTTGCCTCAGCCTCCTGAGTGCTAGAATGGCAGGTGTGCCCCAACATGCCAGGCCGGCATTTGTTATTATTTGAACTTTTGATGATGGTCATTCATTCTGGGGTGAGATACAATCTTGGCGATGTTTTAATTTGCATTTTTCTAATGGCCAGAGATGCTGAGCACTTCTTCGTGTATTTAATTGGCCATTTGTACTTCTTCTGAGAAGTGTCTGTTCATTTCACTTGCTTGTTTTTTCACTGGGTCTTTTTTGGGGGGAATCTAATTACTTTTTAGTTCATTACATATTCTACATATGAACCCTCTGAGGAATAGCTGGCAAATATTTTTTCCTATTCTGTCGGCTGTCTGTTCACTCTGTTGGTTGCTTCCTTTGTTGTACAGAAGCTTTTTAATTTGATTTGACCCCATTTGTTGATTCTTGGTGCTATTTCTTGTTCCTTGGGGCTCTATTCACAAAGTCCTTGCCTAGGCCTATATCTTCATGAGATTTACCTAGCTTGTCTTCCAGCAAATTAAATGTTTCTGTTTTAACATTTAGATTTTTTTATGGGTTTGTTGTTTTTGTTTTTGTTTTTGTCTTTTTGAGACTGGGTCTCCCTATGCAGTTTAGGCTGGCCTTGAGCCCACTTTGTAGCCCAGGCTGGTCTCAAACTCAGTGACAATCCTCCTGCCTCAGCCTCCCGAGTGCTGGGATTACGGGCCTGGACCACCATGCCCAGCTTTGTGGTTGTTCTTTTTTTTTTTTTTTTTTTTTTTTGAGACCAGGTCTCACTATATAGTTTAGGCTGGCCTTAGACTCACTGTGTAGCCCAGGCTGGCCTCAGACTTGCTGTGATCCTCCTGCCTCAGCCTCCCAAGTGCTGGGATTACAGACGTGCACCACCACGTGCAGCTAACATTTAGATCTTCCACTTATTTTGATTTTAGTTTGGTACATGGTGAGAGTTAAGGGTCTAGATGCAACTTCTGCACTTGGAGAGCCAGTTTTCCCAACACCATTTGCTAAAGGTGCTGTCCCTCCTGCAGTGGGTGTTTCTGGTCCCATTGTCAAATATCAAATAGTTGAATGTGCTTGTTTCTCTTTCCTCTATTCTGTTCCACTGAGGAGGATGGAAAGTTTTATGAGCCCAGGCTGGGCAACTTCGAGAGACCCTGCCCATGTCAAAATAAGACATGAAAAGGGCTGGTGATATAGCTCAGTGGTGAGCGCCCCTAGTCCCATCCTCAGAACTGCTGATTGGCTGGCTGGCTGGATAGACAGAAGGACAGAGACAGACAGCGGAAGGAAGGAAGGAAGGAAGGAAGGAAGGAAGGAAGGAAGGAAGGAAGGAAGGAAGGGTGGGAGGGAGAGTAAACGGAGACACTCTCCTCCTGCTATGGTTTTATGTTAAATGTCCCCTAAAGGCCATGTGTTGAATGCATGGTCCCCAGCCTGAGGTGCTATTGGAAAGTCGTGAGACTTTAGGAGGTGCGGCCTAGCAGGAGGAAGTTAGGTCGCTGGGAGTGTGGCCTTGAATGAAATATTGGGACCCACTCCTTGGTCTCTGTCTCCCAGCTGCCAGGAGGTGAGCTGCCTTGCTCTGTCACAGGCCTGCACGCCACAGGGCCACCCACCGTGCACTGAAGCGGCACACATCATCAGCTAACATAAACCCCTCCTTCTGAGAAGCTGACTGCTGCAGTCATATCAGATGTGTTCCCAAGGCTCTTGTGCTGGGGGCTGGGCCCTGTGCGGCAGCATTCACTGCAGATGGGCCTTGGGAGGTGACTGGATCATGACAACATCATCCTAACTCTTCCTCTCTGGCTCCTTTCCCATACCCTCTGCCATGGTGTTTCTATTTCACCACAGGCCTAAAAGCAATGGTGCCCACGGACCATGGACTGAACCCTCAGACACTGGGAGCTATACTGCTTTAAACTGTCTGAACTGTGGCTTGCACAGTGACTTCCCTCCAGAGTAAGCATGGAAAGAGGGAAGAAGGGTCACTCAGCACGGCATGGTGGCACATGCCTGTAATCCCAGCACTCAGGAGACTAAAGTGTAAGGATTGTTCTGAGTCCAAGGCCAGGCTGGGTTACAAAGTGAGTTCAAGGCCAGCCTGAATTGAACTGCATAGTGAAATCCTGTCTCAAAAAGACCCCCCCAAAATTAAATAAATAAAAAGAGGGGTCACTTTACAGTGGGGACACTTGACATCCACGCCACAGCTAGGTGATCAAGGTCAGCATCAACAGCATCCACCATTTTGACATCACAAGTCCTGCTAAGAGGCCGGGCATGGTGGCAAACGCCTATAATCCCAGCACTCGGGAGGCTGAGGTAGGAAGATCGTTGCGAGTTCAAGACCAGCCTGGGCTACAAAGTGAGCTCAAGGCCAGCCTGAACTGCATAGCGAGACCCTGTCTCAAAAACACCAAACAAAAAAAAAAAAAAATCCTGCTAAGATTGGCAGTACTTTCTCTCTGCTGTCTCCCTCAGCAGAGGCCCACTTAATCATGACAGAAAGAACAAAGTCCCCAGGAGATGGGCAGTCTATAACGGAGCAGCTCACCTCAAAATTGTCTGGCTCAGCGGGCATGGTGGCACACGCCTGTTATCCCAGCACTCAGGAGGCTGAGGCAGGAGGATCTCCATGAGTTCAAGGTCAGCCTGGACTCCATAGTGAGCTCAAAGCCAGCCTGAACTACATAGCAAGACCCTGCCTCCAACAACAACCACAACAAAGAAACAAAGAATGGCTGAGTAGCTGTCACAGTTAGAGAAGCCTATGGAGACACGACGGCTACTGGGATGCTGGGACAGGAGATGGACGCTGGAGAAAGGCTACGGCAAGCTGAATCAGCTGCAGACAGCACCTAACAGCCATGGCCTGGTACTGCTTCGTGAAGTGCAAGCGATGTGCCGTACCAGTGCAAGAGGCCACAGCAGGGAGCAGACAGGCTGTGCGGCATTCTCAGTTGTCTGCATTTTTCTGCATATGGAAAAGTAGTCTAATAGAAAAAGTTTATATAAAATGTCAACAACAAAGCCAAACACCTCTCAGAGGGCCTGTGCGAACGGGCATGGCCCTTCAGTAGGCCTCAGGCCTCTTCGTTGTACCCCCAGCCCCACGACCCATGACCGCAGCCCTATCCGCTCCCTCCCTAGAGGGGCTGGGAGCACAAAGCCCTGCCAGGTGGACCCAGCCTCCCCTTTGTTCCCGGCTCATTCTAATTCCAAAGCTCATTGTGCCCGATGCCCCTGTCTCCAGAGGGGCGGCTCTGCCCTCTCTCCAGCTGGCCAGGTCCTCTGGATAAGGAGACACTGCCCCGCCCACTCCTCACAGGCTCGCTGCTTCCCAAGACTCCCCAGGCCTCCCCACCTCCTCCTGGCTCTCCGCCCCACCCCAACGCCCCAGTGCCAGCCCCAGCTGGGGTCTGAACAGGCCCTGCCGCTTGGGGACGCTCCTGGGAAGGACGTCGGGGGGTGGGGGGTGGGAGCACAACACCTGGGCCTGGCAGGACAGGTAAGGACCGACAGCCTCCGGCCATCAGGTCCGATGGGGAGGGCACCTGCTGCCCCCCACAGCAGCAATGACCCCTGGGCAGAGGCAAGACACTCCTGTGCCAAGCCCTGGAAATGCAGCCTGTCTCGGTGTACTGCTGCCCTAGACCTCCGGGGCCGGAGCGCACAGCTTGGCCAGCCCTGCTTGGAGGCGGAGGAACCAGAGCGGGGAGTCCTGCAAAGCGGGCAGCCCCTCATCACACCCCCTCAGGAGGACTCTGTAGTTCACTTTCTGGCAGAGCTTGAGGAAGAAGCCAAAGGGAGGGACTGCACAAGCCGGGGTCTCCCAAGGGTGCCCGGGGCTGCCAAGGGCCCCCAGGCCCTCCACAGAGGGGCAAGCAGGGAACTTTGGCATGGGAAGCTCAGAGGGGCCCTGGGTGTGCCTTGGGGTGCTGGGGACCTATAAAGTGGTGTCATTGCTAGACAAGGGCAGGTGTGGGAGCCCTAGGAGTCCTAGAGGTCAGCTAGGCCAGTCTCAGCAGCCTCCAGCCAGGCCACCTCCCTGTCTGTCAGCGGCCTCTCCCCAGGTGGTGGCTTCCTCATGTTCCTGCACTGACCTTGGCACAGGCCACCCCACCCAGCGGCCCCCACCCTTGGCTCCTAGCCCTGCTCTTGTCACCATAGCAGCGTCACCACTGGTGCACCCATATCCTTCTCAAGTCATTTAGGGTCCTGTCCCTCCTACGCTACTCCGTGATGTGCCAGCTCTTCAAAGCTCCTCCCTCCCCCACTGGATTCTGGCGCTAGGTGGCCTCTGCCCTCATCCGGGGCACTGCTGCATCTCAGCCCCACCCTGTCCTCGAACTGTGCACACCGTGGGATTCTCTTCTATCCTGTCTGAAGTGCCCTCTGTCCTTGCTCCCTGGGCGGCCCCAGCTCTTCCAGGCTTCGTGGGTCACTCCCCTGAGAATTCTGTGCCCACACCTGCCTTGGTGCTAGACTGGGCCAGAGAAGACCCAGGTGAGAGGCTTCCGTCGAGCCCTGTAGCCCTGTCTGCATGGCACAGCGGACCTCCTGACATCCCTAGAGGCCCCGGAGGTGGCGGGTCAGGAGCCCCTCCTTTGCCTCACAGGCACAATCTGGCTGGGGCTGGAGCAGCTTTGCCTCCCAAAGCTGCCCGAAGGCTTATTTTAACGGGATGAGCCATCTGGGACCTGCTGTGCCCGCCTCAGATCAGGGAGCCCAGGGTTGAGCTAGGTGCGCTTTAGTCGCTTTAGTCGCTTTACTTGATTCCCGGACAATGAGCCCTTCCTTGGCAGGCAGCCTGGGGTCCCTGCGGCAGGCAGCGCCTGGCTTGGGGCGCTGGGTCCTTGAGCAAACCTGCCTAGCAGCAGGGGGCAGCCTTACCCTATCCCTGCCTGCTCTCCCCTGCAGCAGACAAGAACGGGGTGCAAGGGTCACCACATAGTCCCCTGGTCTGGTTGGGTGGCAAAACGTGGCCTCCCTCCTCAGCCAGGCAGGCTCCCCTTACTTGGGAGACTTGCAGAATTTGTCACTCCAAGAGCCCAGCCCCTGGTCTCCAGCTGAACATCTGGCTAAACCTCAGTGCACACCAGGAGGTGGATCCCCACCGCCTGCTGCTGGGAGGAGGCCACAGCAGCCTACATCCCCTTTGGTGTTGGGAGCTGGGGATCCTTAGACCTGGGAACCCAACACTCGCCCAGCTCCAGCCAAGGGTCCAAGCAGGGCTAAAGAGCGGACCCGCTGGAGGGACCTTGGGGAAGGAAGGGACGCTGAGAGGGAGGAGTCCAGACTGGAAGGAGGAAAGGGGAGAGGCCCGACCTAGATGGAGGAGAGCGCGGGTGGTGGGTTTCCTAGAGCTGGGAAGAGCAGGTCACTGAGGAGGAGGCGGCCAGGTGTCCGGGCGAGGGGCGCTCCGCCGGCACCGGGCACTCGCTGGCCCAGCCCCAGGTAGCGCTCCCCGCTGGAGCGCCGTCTCCTCGGGAGGAGGGCGGGAGGCGGTGGGCGGAGTAACGGGGAGGGCGAGAGGGCTGGGGGGAGGGGAGCGGCCCGGTCGTGGGGGTGGGGCGACAGTGACATCACCCGGAGCCGGTTCTTAAGCAGCAGCCGGTCGCGCCGGGGAGGAGAGGGACAGCCGGAGTGCGGTGCAAGTCGCTGAGCCCGCCGCGGCCCCGAGAGCGGCTGGAGCCGCCGCCGCCGGGAAGGAGGGGGCGAGGCGCGCCCG